>NC_072731.1:237033737-237302788 GCF_026930045.1 Uloborus diversus | reverse complement strand
ATGGGGGGGGGGGTTCTTCATCAAAAGCTTTTTTCCAATCAAGCTTTTTGAAGCGAATTCGCCTCTAAGTTCGGGATTGCCTTGAATTTCCCCGTAAGCGCTAATGTTAAGTCTTTTTGAACTGTTCAAAATTGAACGAAAAATTGTTCAAAGTAAAAAGCGGCAATGAGATGTACTTGTCGAGATCTTTCAAACAAAAAACATTTGTTCGAATCGGACTAGTCATTTAAAAGTTCTTAGGGGGGGGGGGCAGACAGACCGACAGACATTTTTCCCCTTCTCAATACCCTACTTTCCAACTTTTAATCTTTCGATATTTGTTCAATCGATTTATTTTTGACTTTTTTTTTTTTTCGCGATATTTTCAAGATGCATTTAGCTTTCTTTCATGCTTGTTTCATCTTTATCTAACTTTTACTGGGAAAGTAGGCTAAGAAAAGCAATATCCTTTCAAATTTTTCAATATGTACTACCATATTTGAAATTCTATTGCCGTTAATAAACACATTTTCGTCGCTTTAAATTTATTTTGTGACAAAATGTTTCACAATTTCCCCCAGAAATAAACGATTTTAAATCAGTAGCTATCACACCACGTGTGAGAAATATTTTTTAAACCGAAAGAAAAAAATCTGTTCAGGTCATTTTTACTGCGTACTTATTTATTGTCAAGCGAAACTTCTTTTTTTTTTTATAACTTTTCTCCAAACGTAGTTTTTAGAAACTCTCTCGATTGAAAACTGAGCATTATTAAACAGAATATGATAGCAAGCATTTGAACTAAAAAAGTGATCCTATGAATCAAATTCTTATTTTTGACAGAAGAAAAGTAATAATGGAATCAGAAGTATTTCACTACTCGTTAGTCTTTGATTTGAAAGAACTGTTGACAATAATGCGAAGGAACAATATGACGTTTAGTAAAAATCATCCATGAAAGCTCTGCAGTGCATTTCGACAGAGAAAAATTCCTTGAAACGCTATTTGCCATTTAGTTAACCTTACAAAAAAGTACTTCCAGAAAAAAGAATTCATCTAAAAACAACAGCTCTGAAACTATGCTACAAATGTAACAAAATTGAAAAGGATATTCTTAATAAAAATATTGTTACGGATCCGCTGCGACTTCCACTTTGTTGAAAGGACGACACAGTTCTTGAGAAAAACACAGGAGCTTTATTTACACTATGTACAGGAAAGATCGTTAACAACTGCTAAATTATTCATCAGCAATTAAGCAATTATCACACAACACCGTAAACTCAACGGTTACAGCACCGTTAAATCACTTTTCAATTGGTTTTGATTAGCCGCCATATCATTTTTTAATTGTTCTTGATTAGCTGTAAAGCTTGCAGTCAAGACACTTTTTAATTGTTCTTTATTAGCCGCCATATCACTCTTCACAGAGGTGATTGCGTCAAGACGTTGTTTTAATTGTTCATCCATTGCGCGAGTAATCACCATAAAAATAAAGTCCTAATTCAAAAAAAGTCTTTATGAAAAAATGTCCAAAGTCACACTGCAAGAAAGTCCTGAAGTAGCCCCACGTTGGGCGCCAATTATAACGGATTCGGTGCGACTTCCACTTTCTTGAAATGAAGACACAGTTCTTGATAAAAACACAGGAGCTTTATTTACACTATGTACAGGAAAGATCGTTAACAACTGCTTAATTAATCATCAGTAATTAAGCAAATATCAATCTACACCGTAAACTCAACGGTTACACACGTATTTACGTCCAAATACGAAAAACAACACAGCGAAATGGCTCGCAATTAACACAGCTAATACACTCTCAGTACAAATTCTCAATCGAGACTGACTTTTTATCATGAGTAACGGCTTTCTTATAGACATCGAAAGAGACTTCTCAACTATTCCAGAAAATGCTACACCGTTCTACACTTTCTTATTTCTTTCCATTCACAAAGTTTATCATTCAGAAATGAGGGGACCGTATATTTCAGCCGAATGTACGGGGACTGTATATTCGTTACAAGAAACTACACTGTTAAAAAAATTTCCTGAAAATAACGGAGAAAGTACCGGCAGCAAAGTTGCCGTAAATATTACGTTTCCGTTCAATGACTTTCCGTGATTTAACAGAAGTTCCATTTCTTATTTCTCCGTAGTTGTAGTTTTCCGTTTATAAATTTCTCGTGACTGAACGAAAATTCCATTTCTTATTTTTCCGTTCATTTACGATCTTTCTGTGTTTTAACAGAATTTACGTTCCTTATTTTTTCATTGCGATATTTTTTCCATTTCTCATTTTCCCGTATTTATATAAAAAGATTTTATTTTAAAAAAATATTTAAAAAGCTATGTCAAGTATTGACTTTTCGTTTCATTAAAAATTTAGTTCTTTAAAATGATATATAATACAGATATAGTTAACTGTTCTAAAAATATTACTTTTTTTTATTTGCATTTGTTACTCAAAGATTTTTTAAATTAACATCTGGAGAGACAACTTACCTAACATACCAAGCATCCATTTGCTGACCAAAACTTTTTATATCAACTTCAGATGAGTCAAATTAATCAAATAGTACTAGCAGAAAAATTGATGGATTTGAATAGGACACCAATTATCCCTGCTGATACTGTTCGATATTCCCTTCGTCGTACATTGTCTGGGGTGGCATGGAAAAACATACATGAAAAATATGATATTTTTATTTGCAGAATATGTCAAATAAAATGCTATTAAAAGCAGGTTGACGTTATCATATAATAATATACCTGATAGAGAGTACCGCATATCTATTGTGTTTAAAAACAGAATCATTGACATGCATGTGAAGAATTTTTGGTTCCAGATGCTACATTCCCCCCCCCCCCCAATGATATCCAAATTTTTCACTCATTGGAATCGCAACGTAGATTTTTAGTACATAATCATTATTACTTAAGCATATATCAATCAGTTCGTTTTACCCGAACTGTTTTTCCAAGAAACTTGCAATAATCTCAAATAAGTTGTTGGATAAGATCTTAATAAATTAAGTACTTATTGTAGCCAAAACTTTCATTGTATATATTAAAGATCAACAATACACCTTTATTTAGAGATTTAAAATAGTTACTTTCAGTATTCCAAACTGTGAAGCGAATCCCCCCCCCCCCCAAAAGAAGAGTGATTTTTCCTATGTTGCTCGC
Organism: Uloborus diversus; assembly: GCF_026930045.1. Lineage (NCBI taxonomy): Eukaryota > Metazoa > Arthropoda > Arachnida > Araneae > Uloboridae > Uloborus > Uloborus diversus. The sequence continues at coordinate 237,299,620 of NC_072731.1, read as the reverse complement.
ACACCACGATAATCTCCGGTATAGATACGAAATGGCATTTAGTGTATTAACTTTCAAGAATGCGTAAGAGCAATAAAAAATAACTCTATAATAGTTGTATAAATTCTAAATAAACTATCATCGGAATTCTATCAAATGCATATTAACAAGGAAAATACATTTGTATTAACATGTACAAAGATATTCAACAACACTTACAGTGGCTCCCAAAAGTGTTCGTACACTTTGAAATTTTTTAGTAAAATCAAAATAACTCGAAACTGAATTCGAATATGGAGTCCAATATTTTTTCACATCATTCCTATGTCATTCTAAATACAACCCATCGGTTTTTTCAAAATATTAACGGATCTACTTTTTGAAATGGGTCAGAAAACGAAGAGACAGAGAAATAACACGCCACAAAAGTCATCGTACACCCAAATATTTTCGAATAAATTCATGATTAAAATTATCATATGCCGTTTTATTATTATTTTTGCATTGTGTTGACCCTTATAAGTCATTTGGCTTTAATTTTTTGTTTATTTATTTCTTAATATTGTGCTTATTGCTATAAAATCGCAGGTATTCGTAAAAAACCGCAAACACCATTCAAAATTCGAATTTGTTTCCCACAGTTGCGGTAAATTGGTTTGAAATGACTCTAAATTAGTTAATTTATTTGTTTGTATAGTAGATTGCTTGATGAAATTCTTCAAAGAAAGGAATCGGACCGAAAACAAGGTAAGAAAAGGTCAACCGGCAAAGTTGACAAAACGTGATCAGAGATTTAAAGTTGAAAAAATTATAAAAAATACACATTTGAGTGCTGTAAAAGTTTATGTAGAGTTAAATGAAACATTTTACATTCAATTTTCACCTAAAATTGTTCGCCAAGTTCTCTGATTAGCTGTATTAAATGGGACCTCTTCCCGCAGAAATGTTCTTGTTCGCACGAAAAACACAAAGCTTACGCTTTTCGTCGCAAAATCAAGGATAAATAAGCTAAAAACGTTTTAGAATTACGTCTTGTTTACAGATAAAAATGAATTCAACATTTTTGGTTAAATTGTTGCATAATTGTAAATAGAAGAAAAAAATTAGGAACTTAATGTTAAGAACTTAGTTGGATCAGTTAATCACGACGTTGGAGGTGTTCTAGTGTGAGGGTGCATATCAGCATCAGGACTTGGTAGTTTGGAATTTTTTGATGAAATAATGAATCATACTGTTCCTTTAAATATTTTAAAAACCATTTTTGAACTCTTAACCAAAAATTTGGTTATTGGAAACAACTTTGTTTTTTATCAAGATAACGATATGAAGCACTCGGTTTTCAACGTTTGCGTCTAGTGCCTCAAAAATCGTCCTAAAATTCAGAAAAAAACCTCAATCTCCAGATTTGAACTTAATGTAACGTATTTAGAGATATCTATAGGCTAGATTACGAAAATACGGCTTTAAAACGAAAATAGAGCTAGAAACAGTAAGACTCGAAGTGTGGTTGAACACTTACTCAGAAATTACGTAAAAAAAAGAAAGAAAAAGAATGAAATCTATTCCCAGACGTTTAAAAGGTGTTATGAATACTATATGATATTCTACTAATTAATAACTTAATAAAAAGTTAGATTATTCAATAATAAATAGACATTTTATAAAGTGTACGAAGACTTTTGTGACATAGAATTTCCGGCACTTTTTGGTTTTTGATTTTTTAAAAATTAAGTTTTAATAATTTTAAAAAACTTTTCATGTAGTTTTGGTAAAAAGTAATCATAGATCTTATAATTAAATACCGATTCCGAAATATTAATTCTAACCGATGGATTGGGGCTTATTTCGTTGAAAGTCGTAGGTGTACGAAGACTTTTGGGAGCCACTGTACATATGACCAGCGGTGCTAAATGCATCTGGATACAGCTAATCCAATAGGCTTTATTTTAAATTGATAACACGAGATCCTTAAACTATTCTCACTGCTAGAGCACACAATATGACTAACGAATAGAATTGTTCAAAGTATTGAGCAAAATATTAAAACCACAAAAATATTCTAATACTGACTCGGTAAAACCCACATCAAATCACCAGGGCGATCAAAACACATCTGCCAGTCTAAAAATGGCGCGAACATTTTTCCAAACCTACAAAGTTCAAATGCTTATAAACAATTTCGACATACGAGTATATTACTCTCCAGACATGAAATAGCAAGCTATGTATTTTGTCTACAGCATCTGAGTTGTTATTCTAAATATGCTTTTAATTAGCAGAATGTAACAGTGCGATTAATAAGCACTATCAATAAGTGATGTTTATCATGACTTGAAGACTAATCAGAGCAAAGTACAGCACAGCGGCAACCCTAGAAATGGAAAAATTCCGTTTTCGTCGGGATGTTTACGTTTTTGTAAGGAAAAAATACATTTTGAAGCATTACGGAACTATTCTGTTAAAATCAGTCAGAAAACTACCTGAATTTTCAGGTTTTTTTTAACAGTGTATTTACAGGTTACGTTGCAACAATAATTTTAGATGAAAGATAATTTGGCAAACGCCAAATTTAGCTGGATTATGACAAATTAATCACAAAAATAATTACTATTTACAGAATTCGTAACAATATCATTAAAAGCAAAAAATATTAGTACAAAAGAGCGCACAACTGTTTCGGTTCACAAGGAGCTCATTTTTCAAAGAAAAATATGTGAACTTCAGGATAAATAGATATTTTCAATATAAGATGATCATCACTTAATCCTTGGTTAAAATTGTTTGATAAATGCAATAAGTGCTCAAACTTTATAATCATATCAGAGAAATAATGTTTGAAATAACCAAACTAAATCTTGTTGGTCATGAACTCTTTAAATTTTATTACAAAGCAAAGCATTTTCTTTATTTAAAGTAAAACTTCTTATGCGAGGGCTTTGAAATTCTGATCTGCAAACTTTTGTGTAACGGAAGTGACGCAGTTGTCTTTTGTGTGAAGAAAAAGTGGGTACTGCTGTTGGTCATCAACAATGACTGGCAATTTAGGTGGAATGAAGCGGATACTGGACGAAGAGTCTTCGAATTCTTCCCCACCGTTCGTTTTTCTCCCCGCATTAAAAGTAGGTTTGAGACAATTTTCTTTTCTGGCCATGGACCATTCCCACAATATCTTCACAGATTTAACCTTTTGATTCTGCTAATTGCTCTTGCGGGGAATTAGGTTCTCCGGAACATTACATTTTTTTCTGTCCACTAACATCGCATTTGCATATCAGACGTAATCATAGCCTTTCACTAAATAAAACCATATTAATTGCCTGTTCACAACATCATACCCGCATCAGACTTAACTCAATTTTCAGTCTATTGTCTAATGAAGGCTTCATGTTTCAAGGCGTTGATTAATACACACATTTTTTTCTTTCTTCAATAGTTAATACCGTTTAAATTCAGGGTTTTTTCTACACTTTAACACGTTATCTTCTGTAACGCAACAACTCTCTAATGTGGTTTATGTTTAATTTATCATTGTAAAGCTTTTATGCATTGGTTTTGTCTACTTTATTACATATAATAATGTTAAATTACCAAAATTTTTGTCAGAAGCAAATCAAAATTGTAACATAACAATGTATTTTCCTGTATTTTTATGTAATTAAATAAAGTTCCTCAGAGACCCACTTGCTCAGATTCATCTGAGCATTTAAAACCGATAAACCAATTGGTAGGTGCGGGTGGTCTCTGAGGGTGTCAAGTGTCAAGTGTTGGTCATCAACAGAGCATTCGTTAAAGCACGTGTGTATAACTAGGCTTGCCAGACGTCCTGGTTTGACCGGGATAGTCCCTGTTTTCAGACAAAATCCCGGTGTCCCGGCCGGTTTAATTCATGTCCCGGAAAAAATAAATTTGATCACACATGACCAAAAAAAATCTAAAAATAATTAACCCGGGAGGACGCACGGGGATCATTTTATGGCCCCAAGCCTTCTGCTAATAGTAATTGCCAAAAAATTAGCCCCCAGTTCATTCTTTTCTTTTCAGTAACTGAGTTTGGTCCCCCCATCTACCTTTTGGTAGCTGTTTTAATGGATTTAGGCCATTTGTACTCCACTGAAACACGTTTAGTCAGTAACTGGGGTCATAAAATGACCCCACGCGTCCTGGCGTTTGTTTCACAGACCAGCTATTTCGAATGGCCAATACGGCTATTTTGTTTATATTCTTTCAATAGTGATGTTATTTCATGTAAATAGTATACCGATACCATACAAGAAAGAAATAGGTCCTTTTCGAACACTTTTTACTGAAATTGAATCAAATAATTGTTTCATCAATGAAGAATATGGAGCTAAAGATTTTTTAGAAGTGAGGAATTCTTAGATCATGAAAATTTCAGCGAATATGATACAGAGTTGAAAAGTGATGGAAATACTTTAAATAAGGTGAATAACTAGGAATTTTATAATTGCAAAATATGATGTAAAGTGGAGTAAAGTGAGACGAGATTGCCTTAAATGTATGGATTTTTGAGCAATCACATTGCTTACTGTTCTCATTTGACTGTTTTGATGTCCTATGATTTTACTTTCCCCCCGCCTTCCTCTGCAGCACCACCCTCGACCGGCCTCACGATGCTGCTCTTCTAGCGAAAACAGTCTCCAGGTTGCGTCCATATCCTACACACATACGCGCATACACACGCACACATACACAGGCACACATACACACGCACACGCACACATACACACACTCACGTATACACACACAAATACAATACACACACGCACACATACACACACAAATACAATACACACACTCACATCTACACACACACACAAATACACATACACTCACACCTACACACACATACACACACTCATACATAGACACACCTACACATACACACACTCATGCCTGCACACATACACAAACACACACGCTTACATACGCACACTCGTGATTGCGAAAAACATAATTTGAATTCCAGATGCTAAAAATTCAAAATTTTTTTTCTTTTTTTTTTTTTTTTAAGTTTTTATAAATAATGAAACATTTTTAGCATTAATGTTACAAGTTTCTGCATCAAAAATAATATTAATAACAGCATTATAGTTGTTATAAAGTTTGTAAAACTCACATAAAGCGTTATTATTCGCTGTGTGTCTGAACTTGATTTGAAAAACAAATGTAGAAATGCTTTCGTTATAAGTACGATGTAAGGCCCATTTTAAAATCGCACATACGTCCAAAATCCAATTTTAATGTCCAAAACTATACTGCCGTGCTAAGTACAAAAGTGGTATCTACACTTTTTGTCAAAATTGAGTTATTGTCACGAGGTGGTTCTTTATAATATGTTTTACCCCTGGTGAAAACTGGCACCCTTAACCCAGCGTGCACCGCGGTGAAAAATGGAACCGTATGGCAGAACATTGGCACCCTTTCCGTTTCCTGTTATTGCCCCTCCCCCATGTTGTGTGCATTTTTTGGATACAGTTGTGTACATTATTATTTATTGTTTTGAGTTATAAAAAAAGTATTGGTACCACATAAAATAACTCTGAAAATGATTAAAACTTGTACTTTAAGGCATTTGATCATATTTCAACTTTCGAACGTAGTTTATAAGTGTTCAAGACTTCAATTTGTCTGTTCGAGCATTAATTTTCGTACATCCACTTGGATTGCTCAGTAATTTTAATATGTTAATAACATTTACTGCAGCACGATCGTACCGAATATGAAGAATGTAGGTACTATTTGTAAACATAGGCGGATTTAGGACTGAGTTCCTGGGGGGGGGGGCAGGTTTTTTTTTTTTAGCAACACTTTTATTGCCCCCACTCCCATGTTTTTGACTGTTTCCTGTGATACATAAGTCCATGCTTTACTTTTTTGTGGGTCGTTTTCATTAGTGCATGGTTTCATGCTGTCCTTTTTAAACTGACCTTAAGAGAGGGAGTTGGTATCAAGAGAGTGACGCAGGGCTTCCTTTTAAGTGGGAAATAGAATATCTCCAATTTTAGGGGACCGAAGGTTTCTCCCCTGGAGGAAATTTTGTAAAATGGATATAAAATTCTGCATTTTGAAGCCTTAAAGGTTAACTGACAGACATAGAAATAGATAACTAGATTATACAGTTGTACAGTATTGTTCAAACTTTGTAAAAAACAGCCATTTTAAGTTTGAAAGAAAAAATAAATTATAGATTTCTCATTGCAACAGCCTTTTTTTAATTATAAGTAATGCAGAAAATGAAAAGGAATAGAGATAGTGTATCATTTTTTTTCCCCTGGCTAAACAGATATGCAGTAGAAGTAATTGGAGACCCACTTTGCTTAGGATTTTCAAAGACTTATATCTAATTATTTTCAAGGACTCTAGAATAAATAAAATTATTTAATGCACTTCATTTGTACTTTCCAGTCTCTGATATTTTAGTACTTGATTGTAAATTTTTACAGTCCTGTTCTAACTTTGTGAGAAATAGCTATTTTAATTTTAAAAGAAGAAAGAAACCGTAGATTTCTCATGACAACAACTTTTCTTCAGTTGCAAGTGGGGCAGAAAACGAAAAGAAATAGAAGTAGTGTGTATTTTTTTCCGTGCTTAAACAGATAGACAATATGCAGAAGAAGTAAGATAAAAGCAATCAATACAAAAGAATTTCCAAAATACTTCATTCGGGATTGATTAAATAAAAACATATGAAACATGTGAGTCACAAAAATTTATTTCAAATAATATATTACAAGCGTGAGAACCATGATTTTTACATTTTTAATACAGGATGTGGCAAGGAGCTGAATTTGACATATTTTGGCTTTCCTCCCCCTCTACCATTTGTTAGAAATTTTAAAATTTAAGGTTTGTAGCCACACGTTTCCAAATATTCAAGGTTTTCAAGCACTTAAAAGTGAAATAATTTTTTTCAAGCAATTTTCATTTTTTAAGGAGCGAATCATAAATTTTTTTGGGGGGGAGTTAGGGACCCACTTCAAAGCAGGGGCCCTAAGCAATAGTTTGTTTATGTTATAGGCAAATTCGGCCCTGTTTGTAATTCACTCTTACCTGCAACATTTTGCTTGATTTTTTGTAATTTTTACGAAAAATCGTCAGTTTTTACGGTTAAAGGATTTTTATGATTTTACCAATCTTTGTTAGGTTTTTATAGACTTTTTATAAAATTTGAGCAAATTTTTGCAACACTTTTGATGACTCAATTATTTAGATTTCAATAATGACAAGGACTGACTCACTTAGACTTAGATGATTATGACTTACTTTACTTTTTAAACAGTATTTATAAAGTAAGTAAAATTGTACTCTCCCTCTAAGCTAAAAGATTCATTTAATCAGAATACTTAGATAACTGAAATTTATTCAGTTTGCGGTAGTATTTATTTTCTCTCTCTCTAGGAAGAGAAAGAAGGAAAAAAAAACTATGTTTTTTAGAATTTCTCAAAAGACCAATTAATCTACTAAGAAATTAATATTATACACAAATATACTTAAAATGTGGACACAAATCATAACGAGTAGATCGTTCTGTTAGCTCGAATGGGGAGGGGGGGTTCCCCTTTGCTTCAGGTTCTAATTTGTTAAAATAATCGTTGTTGCAGCTTAATGTATAGCTCGTTTAGCCTATATTTTCATTCATATACTTGCCCAAATGGTTTTCATTCCAAAATAGTGAATTTAGACACATTTTCAGCACCCCAGTGACAGCTGTACTATTTGTATTTAATGTTCGTGCCCCCCCCCCTTTTCTTTTCTCACACCAGAAAAAGACATTCGCTTTTCTCTTCATTTTCATTGAACTATTCAAAAAAGAAAAAAATCATGATTTTTTTTGTTTTTAGATTTTGGAAGATGTGTTGTTACCAGTGGTTGGAAAAACTACATTTTTTTTTTTTTTGTAGCGAACTACAACTACAACTACTTTAATACAAATGTAGTTAACTACCACTACAACTACTTTTTCCAAAATGTAGCAACTACAAACTACTTTTGAAATGTAGTCGCTACTTCGCTACTTTTTAAAAAATAAATAAATAAATAACATACACATACACACCGTTTGAGATTGAATGAAAAAATTAAAAAATTGTTCAGATTGATGTATTGACTCATTTGAACATGGAATATTGCTATAAATTATTTATTCTTTCCTTCCTTTACTGAAACGATTCGTCAATCCAAACATTTTTTACCATTTGCACGAATATTTCCTGCAAGAAAGGATTTAAAAGTGGAAGGAATTCAACCTTCAAATTTTTAATACTTTCCTGACAGTAAATAGTATTTCATTCAAGAAGTGCAACTCGGTTGCTTGAAATTGAGATAAATCCAGTCGTAAATTGATTTAAATTTTACATAGACTGGACATACAGATACATAAAATTGATTTAGATGATGAAATGCATTTTTAAACAAAAGAGAAAAACTTAAATTTTCATTATATGAGTGCATTTTAAAGGAACTTATATTTCATAGGAATTGATTGCTTTTGAGCTTCAAGCTAGGGTTCCGGACCTGGACACCATGTCTTTTCTTACGCCTCTGATAAAATGAAATAAAAGCATTTTTCTATTTTATCGAACAACCTCAAAAACTCACAACATTTAATAATTGACTTTTAATTTGTTAATATATCAACACTCAATCAGTAAAAAAGACAAAATAAAGGAATAAGAAAAATACCCCAAACGGTACTACTAATTATGCGAAACATGAAACATGACTAAAAATACTTACTTTACTTCAATGTGCAATTTTTAACAACAGTGCACTGGGGCTACAACGCAATTCGACTAACGCGAAATGTCTATAGAGCGAGTTTTACTCGAGAAACGAATTTTGCAGCTGACGCGAATTCCTCACCCTCTACACGGAAATTGTCAGAGCGAAAGCGCAGGGCTTATATCAGATTCTTTCTTGGGTACTAAATATTAGTTCGACTGCACGTGCAAATGGCATTGATACCGAAAGCTTTTTGCTTAACGGGCAAAGTTTGCATGAATCGGAAAAAAATCGTTTCTTTCTTTCTAAGCCATGCTCTATTCAAGGCGAATATTGGGAAAATGTGAAAGTTTCTATGCTAAACAAACTAATGGCGTCAAACAGATACAACATATGGCGTCAAATTATATGTCAGAGGTCAGCTCGTACGAATCTGATTGGTGCAAGTTTTACTCGCGTAAGACTTGCACCAGTCAGATTCGTTTGAAAATGCGTTTTTTTTTTTTTTTGAAACTTTATTCAGAAGTAGTTTCTAGAAATCGCTACAAACTACTTTTTTTTTGTAACGAACTACTCGCTACTCTACTTTTTTTGAAAAGTAGTGCGCTACACTACAAACTACTAAAAAATGTAGCTACTACAGTAGCGTCGCTACTTGCAGCGCGCTACTTCCAACCACTGGTTGTTACTATATAAAATCCTCCCAAAACTGGGGGGCATGGCCCCCTTCTGCCCCCCCCCCCATAAATCCGCCTATGTTTGTAAATCATTTACACGAACAATAAATACTCTATTATATTGCAATCATAGGAAAATAAAATCGTTTCATAAACGTTCAAAATTTTAATCAAGAGTCACATATCAAGAGTAGTACGTACATATGATTTGACATTTGAATATCCATCCGTACAGATGATAAATAAGCACTTTTTTTTTTCAATGTGAAGTTTTTGGACAGATTAGAAACCAAAACAAATTCTAACAATCTATTCATTCTTACTAGAGTGACGAAAAAAGCTCAGTCATTCGCTTCAAGCAATAACGCCAACGGAAAATACTTTACTTAGACACGAGATAATAAATAGAAAAATGTCGAGACGGAGAAGGAATTTGTTTTTTAAATCGCTTTTTTTTTCTTCTTTTTTTTTTCGTGCTCTTGTGTTTTGTTTATACGCAGCAACGTTAGAGTTTAAGTTCACTTGCTGATTGCATCATATTGTTAACAATAAATCTCTTAGTTAAAAATCCACTAGATCCCTGGCGATACAAGCAAGTAAAACCACATATTCAAAATTAATAGTTTAATTAGCTATTCAAATATCATCTAATTTAAGCGTTTTGATTATTAAGTGTTCCTTATCCAGTGCTGATAGCTATTTTTAGGTAAAATTTATGTATGATAGAAATAGCAAATGCACATATCGGCTAACTGAATAATCAACGTACCTTTGAAACACTTTTAAATATGTTCGAAGGCCTTGAAAGCTACACTGTGATCAAATGCCTGTACTTACGCGAAATTTTGAAGAGTAAATCTCAAAAAAGCTTTTGAGTTTTAATCCAATTTCGTTCTTCATTCAATGGGAAAGTACATCTGCGCAGTTATTTCCTTCGTTTGCCATTGATTGTAGTTGAACGATGTTCGATGTCACAGCGCATGCGCCAACGTTTCACCCTTGTTTTTAGGACGTCCGTCTTCATATTTATTAGCGTCATTCACCTTGATCGCATTTCCTAGCCCCTATTGCACCCTGAGGCACCGTGTTTTCTTCCCCAGGGAGCCAAATAGCTTGCCAAAGGCACCCGTAGTTTTGACAGTGTAGTTATTAATCATGTATGCTTGCCCTGCATTTATTTGAATCAAATGTGGCAATTGAGATTCCGTAAGAAATCAAAATTCCTAAAACAAACCAAAATATGTTTTTCGAAAGTGGCACGTTTCCTAAAATTTGAAATTTTATCTTTTGGTTGCGAACTTTTTCACATAAACGTAACACTTGTATTGTACTTTTGTCTGTCGGCAGGTAATGGATAGCAAGAGTTGCATTTGCTACAGCATCTTCAAGCGAAGAAATAAAATACTGCATTGCTATAAGTCGGAACATGGGAATCATAAAATATATTACATCTAAATAAGTTAAGGCCAATGTTTTATAACCGTAAAAATACGTCATTTGAAAAATTTGAACCACCGTGATAACAAGAACAAAAAATATTACACTCTGCACTGCCTTTTGAGTGGTGTGAAAAACAGTCGTAATCTTAAGATAAACAAGCAACAGATGATCATAATTAAGATTGCCCACACATTTATGTGCACATTTTGCAATATTATTCGCGTAGTTTCTGAAAGTGGTTTCGAAAACATGACATACACAACAAAAGTAGAAGGTAAAAACGTCTGGCGCACCTTCAAAAAACGCCGTTTGCGCAAATCGAGTAGTTTTATACACCTTTGGATGACATTCATATACGTCATTAATAGTCATTGAAATTCTAAGAATGTTAAACACAGCGGCAATGACCACCACCTTGATTTCTAAATTTGTTTTCTTTGAGGGATATGACATTTCATAAACTTCTGAGATTCTCTTGACAATTTTATTCATTCTGTCTCTCCTAATGCACATGATAAAGCGTATAGGTATTTCGAGGTAAAGTTCGAGAAAAACCACTTGAACTGTGATTGAGTCAAGTTGAGATGGATCACTAGCGGCAGGATGAGTTAGTATATGATAAGCGTTTACAATAACGAAAAAGATGACACAAATGTCAAAAAACCAAAGAATCACTACGAAAATTGATGCTAGCGGACATTGAAGAAGTTTCTTGCAGCTGTAGCTCACTACTCCATGCAAGTAAAACGTAAGAAAAATCGGCAGAAATATTTTTTCGATATTTTTTGCCATGGGTATAACTTTTCTAGGAAGTTTCTTTCAAAGTTGCTTTAGTTTAGTCTTCTAGTTTTAAATCCTATCTTTCCTTACGTACCCTAGTAAACAGAAAACTTTAATAATATTCCCTGCAGATCGAAAGCTAAAAAGCAGAACCTTTAAACACTGCTTACATCAGTCCCCTAGTTGCTATGTTTGAATACCATCAACCTTGTATTATAGAGGAGAATACAATTAAAATAAATAAACATTCTCATTTTCAATGAGTGAAAATACTTTAAACAATTTAAGTTTTAATGTTTTGTTAATCAGAATGCGTTATCAAAAGCTTTTCAAATATTTTCATCGCATGTTTCACTATTATCTTTTGAAAGTGACACGCAACACAGCAAGCAACGTTAAGTTCGCTAGATAATCATTACGGTAACTATGCATTTGTACACGCAATGTGTGTAAATACACAATTTCAGCAGCGTTTCACAAAGGAGGAGACTTTAGATGAAGTTTTTGCTATGGGTTATTGCGAAAAAGTTTTAAAGGAGAGTGATCTCCCCAAGCTATTCTGAAATAAACAAACGCAGTGTTTTTGTACGGAAATGATTTTTTATGAGGTTTTCATAGAAATCTGTGGGAGTAGGAGAATTAAATAAATAACTAAAATGTTAAAAACACGCGACAGATATTATCTTAAAATGCTTTTGTGTTTGGAACAACGGTGTTGTTTCCTTCAGTCAAAAGTAGGGGAAACGGGGGAGGTTTGACCCACTTTTTACAAAAGTTTTTTGAGCAATCACGATTGCTTATTGTCCTCATTTGACTGTCCTTGATGTTTGGTTCCTTTTTCAACTTGGACCAGGAGCCTCTGCAGCACCACCACCCTCCGTCCTCTGCAGGCGCGGCCCCTCGGGTCCTGAACTATCCGCTTCTCCTGGTCGGAGGTGTCCATGTCCTACACACACGCACGCTCTTACACTCGCACACATACGACTTCACACACATACACACATGCGACTTTACACACATACACTCACACACGCCAAGGTGTATACACACAGGTCTACGCACACACATACAAGCCTACACACACGCACACACACAACTATGCACACATAACCGCCCAGGAGGAGGAGCAAGCTTGGGGGGACAGGAGCCGTTTCTAGAAACAATAACTCCAATGAGTAGGGTCCTGTCGCAGTTCGTGATTGCGAAAAACATAATTTGAATTCAAAATTTCAGAATTCAAATATTCCTAGTTGACTTTTTCCGAAAGGAAATATATCTGAGCAACTTTTTTTTACTGTTGTTTTTCATTTAAATTGATTTTTTTTTTTTTTTTTTTTTTTTTTACATGGCGATGTTTCAAGAGTGTCCAAACTGGGTCAAACCTACCCATTTGAGGGAGGTTTGACCAACAGAGTTTAAAATTTATAAAAACTATACTGAAGTCTTAATATGTCTGATTTACTACTATTATATGATACAAACAACAATTATATCAAAAGAAAAAGCCATAAATTTATTTGAAGACATGCGAATATTTTACATTTCTACTCACTGCTTGAATACAAGTGTAATCTTCGTTTTGCTGTTAGCTTTTTAAAAATATTTTTAGACACTTTCTTACTCTTTTTAATGTTACGCATTTTTTCTATCTCAGCTTTGACAGGGGTGTCTGTCAAACTTCTTAATGTGATCCGTTTTCTACCTCCTTTGACTTTTCTAGGTACTGCTTTGGCAAATGGGCGCAGCTCTTCAGATGTTACGAGTTGTGAATTGGATTAATAAGGCCCTGTATGGGTTGAATATCTTAATAAGTATATTAAGCAAAGTGGAAAAGCAAATGTCAGTTGTGTTTAGTTTGATCAGAATTATTCAAACATTAAGTGTTTCAAATAACTAAAGTCTATCCTCTGTAAAGTCACTTTAATTACAAGTTAAGAACAACATTTATTTCAATTGAACAGAATACAATCTTGCTGAAAACAAATAAAATAAAGTACATTGTTTTTAAAATGTTGTACCATCAAAGGAAACGAAATAGGAAGGTTTGACCTGGGTCAAACCTTCCTTAGTAGCCATTTTATAAAATATAATAAGAAACACATTAAAATAAATTTTGAAAGTAATTATACAAGTTTTTAGCACATTAATCAGAGTACATAAATAATGCAGCTTACTTCTGTTAAAGTGAATGGCAACTCCCACAGAGGAAATGAACTTGCAACGAAAAATGTTACTTTTTTGCGTAAAAAAGCTATCACACGCGATTTTGTCTTAAGGCACGTTTACGCGGATTTTTTTCACTGAGTTTTCTAATTTTTAAGTTTTAACCTAGGAAATTTTAGGGAAATTGTGGTTTTATGAAGCAGTTAATGAAGTTAAAATTTGTATATTCAGTTGTTGCTCAGTTTGTGTTTTTAACCGCGAAAAAAATGTTTTTGGAGTCCAAGTCGGTTGCGTAAACTTGCCCCGAACACGGGGCAATGAGTTGGGCACGTTTACGCATATTAAAAACGATACCAAGGAGTAAGAGAAATATACACTAAATTTAAATGTTTTATTTCTCTTAAAACACTTTAAAAATAAGAAAGTCACAAATAATTAATGAAAGAACATTTTGTAGGCTAAACTAAAATCTTACTGCTAATTAAAAAACAGAAACTATTTAGTCATCTTCTTCATCACTGTTGGATTTTACTAACAAAAATAAAGTATTTCTCTTCGCGTACTTGTCATGGAACTGCGTTTTGACCATCTAAGACATTGAACCCTGTTTTTTCTTTCGTTCGACTCTCTGTGGCCTTCAAACAGTGGATGCAAGCACAATTTTCTACTTCGTAAACAGAATCGTTAATTTCCCTTTTACAGAGTGTACTAACATTTTCAATGTCGAAGGTTTTGAGTTCATACTTTTTTTCTTTGATGTCTTCTATTTCTGCTTAAATAAAAACTTTTAAATTTTAAAATAAATTCTCCTTTTTTTTTTTTTTTTTTTTTTTTTTTGTAGCTTCTAACTGATCCTGTCTGGGGGCTTCTTTAATCGCAGTATCAGGATTGTGAGCATCCTCTTTTTTTTTTCTCTTCTGGTTCCTTTAAGCTTTGCTCCTACTTTTCAAATGGCCTTAGTTGGGTTAATCCACATGTGACGACGTGGAAGGCCTACTGAGAGAAATAATTGGATCATCGATAAGCCTTTTCATTACTTTGACATCTAACGTGGTTCTGTTAGTGTTTTGAACGTAATGTCTTACCATCTTTAAAATAAAGAAAATGTATTACAGGCTGAATAGCGTATAAAGTTAAACCTGAACAGGCATGAAGATAACATTATATGATAAATAACGAATAAATACCTTTGTGCTGAGAATTCAAAAAATCAGTAATCCAACGTCAGAAAGCACAAATATTGCAAAATATTGCAGACACGTGTTTCGGTGTTACAAGGAACACCTTTTTCAATGCAAAGAAATGTGAGCTTCTGGATGAAAAGTCATCCGAGAAAAGGCTTT
Organism: Uloborus diversus; assembly: GCF_026930045.1. NCBI lineage: Eukaryota > Metazoa > Arthropoda > Arachnida > Araneae > Uloboridae > Uloborus > Uloborus diversus. Next base: position 237,284,496 of record NC_072731.1, on the reverse strand, counting down.
TCTCTCTCAGGGCCGATCCTAGCAGGTGTGCAGAGTGTGCGCCGCACAAGAGCGGCCAAAGCAAGGGGCGGCCGCAGGCCGCATCATATAGTTCTTATAATCAAGCAAAATTCCTCAAGAATTTCTCACAAGAGAATTTATAATAAGTAGAATAAATATGCTGATTTTTAAATGTTTAATTGTCAAACTATGCGTCGATTTCCCGACAGCATAGCATAGTTTAAGAAAAATAGAATGTTAGGGAACATTGTGTTGGTTCATTGTCCATTAATATCTACTCTTAACACACATGCTTCATTTGGTTGCAAAGTTTGTGACAGAACTGGTAATCAGGCATGGATACAGGGGAGGGGAAAGGCCCCCTTCTGAAGTATGAAATGGTTCCGTCTAAAAGGAGCGCTGAAGGCGGCCACTAATGTTTACCCCCCAAGCTTTTATAGACCTAAACAACGAAGACATATTTTATTTATTTAAAAAAAAAGCGATACTGATTAGATACTCTCGCAAGCATCTCAAACAACAAACTTTGTAACAAATGATGCGTGGAGAGAAAGTGGAAAATTGCGACTCCCTTGAGAGTGACATATATGACTGACGAACTAAAATATTGCACTTTTCCCCCTTTACGATAGTTTTTCTGATTAAAATCTTGAATGAACTGCCCGGTTTCAGATCAGGTAGGAGAACAGGGTCCTTTTTTCCCAGGGAGCAAATTTAAACGAAGATCCAAAAGGATGCCATGACCTCCTTGACGAAACTAAAGAATACTTAAAATTGCGTTTCTAGGACTTTACTTTCGGAAAATTTCGTTGATTGAACCATCGATCTTAAGGACCCAATTAAGTCTCTGATTCACCTCTTCCACCTTAACTTAAACAAACATAGCCAAAAAATGTTGGCTCCAAAATCCGAAACGTGTTTTCAGACGACAGCCCTTCCTATCATCAAACATCATATAAAATTGCTTTGGCATTTTTCGAAATTTTTGCAGTGGAGGACCCCGAAATCCATTCGCAAACATTACTACCAAAGACAGTCTCAATTAGCGTCTTTAGAGAAGCCCCCTAATTCCACCCCCTCTCACTTAACGTATTGAAAAACAAACTAAAATTGCATTTTTTAAACGCAGTCAGTTTCAAGAACTTTTGGGGAAAGACCCCGGATCCCCCTTTTCTCCAAAGCAATCACTATACCTGAAAATTTCGTTTTTAGACGGTTCCGTGGAGCCACAGCTTTTTGCCTAAACTAGCCTGAAATTGACTTCAGTTTCAAAAACACAGTTCGTGAGGACACAATGAACCCCAGCCCTTTCTTAGTCCCATCGTTATCAAACAATGCTTAAAATGCGATTTTGGGACTTATATTTCTAAAGAATTCCGGAGGAGAACTGCAAGGCTTATGTAACTTTTCATGGCGCTAGGGCATATCCAACAATCGTCGAGGTGAAGTGGACAAAAGTCTATAGTTATATTTTTCAGATATTAATGTTGAAAAATATCCGAAAGATCCGTAGAAGCTTCCCATTTTGTTAACATCACCAAAGATAATATAAAATTGCGATTTTAGAAATATCCATTTAAGAGCTCCAAAATCCTTCCTTCCCAAAAATAGCCTAAAATGGATTTTAGTTCCGAAAAATATTTTGGTTTGGAATATTTTCACGTTTCCTCTCTTGTTTTCAAATCTAGCCAAAAACGGGTTTTGAAAAAATAGTGCCGAGAAATTACCGGAGGATAGCCGCCAGATCCCCTACCGTCACGAAAGACGACCTAAATTTGTGTTTTAAACTTATATTTTGAAATCTTTCGATGGGAGACGATTGAATCTCACTCCCTCTTGCAACGTCAATAAAGGTAACCCGAAATTGCGGGTTTAAAATTTCAGTTTCGAAGATTTTTCGGGAAGAACGCCGATCCTTCGTAAGCTACGGTCTTCAAAAACAGCTTCAAATTGATTTCAATTTTGAAAGAATTTTAGGAAAGAACTGCAACATTACTTTCACCTAAAGTCTCGAAAAAGTTCCTAAAACTGCGATATTTGACGTCAATTTCGAAAATTTCTCCATGCACCTTGAATATACTCGACTCTTTTGTCCTTGCAACCAAACACAACTATAGATTAACTAAAAATATTTTTCATACGCCAATTTAGATAATTTTCTTGGAGCAATCCTCCTCCCCTGAACCCCTGACACCCCCCCCCCTCCCCCCCCGCTTCCCATTCCTCCGTCCCTTCTCTGATGTCACCGAAGAAAGACTATAAAATGCGTTTTTACGACTGGTAAATTTTGGTATCTATTACTTTCTTCAAAGAAATAAATTGTATCTAAGGAGTTTCTTACTATAAAAAATTTCTTCTTTTTTATCAGATCATTCTTCTGCCCCCCCCCCTTTTTTTAAATTCAAATTTGGCTTAGAAAGTTAAAGATTAGTCAAAATATGCAAATTACTCTTGAGGGGCGGCACATTAGGTCTTTGCACACGGGCGGCCGACACCCTAGGATCGGCCCTGGGCGCTCTCCTCTTATTCGCTAGTAAGTGTGATGTTTTATCTGTTAACTCGTTTTTTCTAGAGCCGCTATATAGATAGGCCGACGCATCAGCTTAAGTTTGGCCATTTTGGATCGGATTTTTCATTGTTGTGGAGCAAAGGTTACCATAGCAAAGTTTTGTGTTTCGCCAAATTTGCCGTAAATAATATTTTATTTAATAAACAATTCACTTGTGTGTGCAGCTAGTAATCGCTCGCAGTGAACAATCACCAAACGCGATAAGTCGCCAGAAAAGACAACCACTTAAACACGCGCTCCGATCCAAAATGGCTGATCTTAAGCTGGTGCGCCGGCTCGTATATATAGGGAGGTTAGTTTTTTCTTCCGCGCGTCGTGACATCATAGTCAACTTAAGTTACAAGCAAGTATAGCTGAGCTAATTCGGACTTCCGCCAAAATGATACTTGTTAAAATAGAAGCAACCGTCCCTCACTGTTTTAAACCGCCTAGCAATTGCTACTCGGACTCGGTTGTCTGAGTGAAATAAGAAACAACAACAGTATGAGAGTTGAAACTTTACATGAAGATTGCTCTTCATCAACTTTACATAGAGATTCAGTTTCCATGCCATCACAGTGTCACGCCTGCTAGAGAGTTTTTAAGTGCTTGACCAAATAAGTAACAGTTTTGATATCATTCGCATTGAAAATCTGTATTCTGATTAGAATAAATAAAGAGACAACAAAGAAAACAAGTGCGCATTTAGCTGTTCAAAAAAAAAAAAATTCGAGCTAAAGTCCAGGAACCCCCCTCCCCGGTTTTTTTTTTTTTTTTTACAATGCAATTTATATGCATATTACTAGTGTATATTATGATTCGTAGCATTGCTTTTTCAGTTCAATGTACTTTTTTAACCCCCCTCCCCATACGTTTTCATTCCAAAATAGTGAATTTAGACACATTTTCAGCACCCCAGTGACAGCTGTATTATTTGTATTTAATGTTCGAGCCCCCGCCCCCCCCCCTTTTCTTTTCTCACACCAGAAAAAGACATTCGATTTTCTCTTCATTTTCATTGAACTATTCAAAAAAGAAAAAATCATGATTTTTTTTGTTTTTAGATTTTGGAAGATGTGTTGTTACTATATAAAATCCTCCCAAAACTGGGGGGCATTGCCCCCCTCTGCCCCCCCCCATAAATCCGCTTATGTTTGTAAATCATTTACACGAACAATAAATACTCTATTATATTGCAATCATAGGAAAATAAAATCGTTTCATAAACGTTCAAAATTTTAATCAAGAGTCACATATCAAGAGCCGTACGTACATATGATTTGACATTTGAATATCCGTACAGATGATAAATAAGCACTTTTTTTTTTTCAATGTGAAGTTTTTGGACAGATTAGAAACCAAAACAAATTCTAACAATCTATTCATTCTTACTAGAGTGACGAAAAAAGCTCAGTCATTCGCTTCAAGCAATAACGCCAACGGAAAATACTTTACTTAGACACGAGATAATAAATAGAAAAATGTCGAGACGGAGAAGGAATTTGTTTTTTAAATCGCTTTTTTTTCCGTGCTCTTGTGTTTTGTTTATACGCAGCACCGTTAGAGTTTAAGTTCACTTGCTGATTGCATCATATTGTTAACAATAAATCTCTTAGTTAAAAATCCACTAGATCCCTGGCAATACAAGCAAGTAAAACCACATATTCAAAATTAATAGTTGAATTAGCTATTCAAATATCATCTAATTTAAGCGTTTTGATTATTAAGTGTTCCTTATCCAGTGCTGATAGCTATTTTTAGGTAAAATTTATGCACGATAGAAATAGCAAATGCACATATCGGCTAACTGAATAATCAACGTACCTTTGAAACACTTTTAAATATGTTCGAAGGCCTTAAAAGCTACACTGTGATCAAATGCCTGTACTTATGCGAAATTTTGAAGAGTAAATCTCAAAAAAGCTTTTGTGTTTTAAACCAATTTCGTTCTTCATTCAGTGGGAAAGTACATCTGCGCAGTTATTTCCTTCGTTTGCCATTGATTGTACTTGAACGATGTTCGATGTCACGGAGCATGCGCCAACGTTTCACCCTTGTTTTTAGGACGTCCGTCTTCATATTTATTAGCGTCATTCACCTTGATCGCATTTCCTAGCCCCCATTGCACCCTGATGCACCGTGTTTTCATCCCCAGGGAGCCAAATAGCTTGCCAAAGGCACCCGTAGTTTTGACAGTGTAGTTATTGAGCATGTAAGCTTGCCCTGCATTGATTTGAATCAAATGTGGCAATTGAGATTCCGTAAGAAATCAAAATTCCTAAAACAAACCAAAATATGTTTTTCGGAAGTGGCACGTTTCCTAAAATTTGAAATTTTATCTTTTGGTTGCGAACTTTTTCACATAAACGTAACACTTTTATTGTACTTTTGTCTGTCGGCAGGTAATGGATAGCAAGAGTTGCATTTGCTACAGCATCTTCAAGCGAAGAAATAAAGTATTGCATTGCTATAAGTCGGAACATGGGAATCATAAAATATATTATATCTCCATAAGTTAAGGCCAATGTTTTATAACCGTAAGAATACGTCATTTGAAAAATTTGAATCACCGTGATAACAAGAACAAAAAATATTACACTCTGCACTGCCTTTTGAGTGGTGTGAAAAGCAGTCGTAATCTTAAGATAAACAAGCAACAGATGATCATAATTAAGATTGCCCACACATTTATGTGCACATTTTGCAATATTATTCGCGTAGTTTCTGAAAGTGGTTTCGAAAACATGACATACACAACAAAAGTAGAAGGTAAAAACGTCTGGCGCACCTTCAAAAAACGCCGTTTGCGCAAATCGAGTAATTTTAGACACCTTTGGATGACATTCATATACGTCATTAATAGTCATTGAAATTCTAAGTATGTTAAACACAGCGGCAATGACCACCACCTTGATTTCTAAATTTGTTTTCTTTGAGGGATATGACATTTCATAAACTTCTGAGATTCTCTTGACAATTTTATTCATTTTGTCTCTCCTAATGCACATGATAAAGCGTATAGGTATTTCGAGGTAAAGTTCGAGAAAAACCACTTGAACTGTGATTGAGTCAAGTTGAGATGGATCACTAGCGGCAGGATGAGTTAGTAAATGATAAGCGTTTGCAATAACGAAAAAGATAACACAAATGTCAAAAAACCAAAGAATCACTACGAAAATTGATGCTAGCGGACATTGAAGAAGTTTCTTGCAGCTGTAGCTCACTACTCCATGCAAGTAAAACGTAAAAAAAATCGGCAGAAATATTTTTTCGATATTTTTTGCCATGGGTATAACTTTTCTAGGAAGTTTCTTTCAAAGTTGCTTGAGTTTAGCCTTCTAGTTTTAAATCCTATCTTTCCTTACGTACCCTAGTAAACAGAAAACTTAAATAATATTCCCTGCAGATCGAAAGCTAAAAAGCAGAACCTTTAAATACTGCTTACATCAGTCCCGTAGTTGCTATGTTTGAATACCATCAACCTTGTATTACAGAGGAGAATACAATTAAAATAAATAAACATTCTGATTTTAAATGAGTGAAAATACTTTAAACAATTTAAGTTTTAATGTTTTGTGAATCAGAATGCGTTATCAAAAGCTTTTCAAATATTTTCATAGCATGTTTCACTATTATCTTTTGAAAGTGACACGCAACACAGCAAGCAACGTTAAGTTCGCTAGACAATCATTACGGTAACTATGCATTTGTACACGCAATGTGTGTTAATACACAACTTCAGCAGCGTTTCACAAAGGAGGAGATTTTAGATGAAGTTTTTGTTATGGGTTATTGCGAAAAAGTTTTAAAGGAGAGTGATCTCCCCAAGCTATTCTGAAATAAACAAACGCAGAGTTTCTGTACGGAAATGGATTTTTCCATGGATTTTGTATGAGGTTTTCATAGAAATCTGTGGGAGTAGGAGAATTAAATAAATAACTAAAATGTTAAAAACACGCGACAGATATTACCTTAAAATGCTTTTGTGTTTGGAACAACGGTGTTGTTTCCTTCAGTCAAATGTAGGGGAAACGGGGGAGGTTTGACCCACTTTTTACAAAAGTTTTTTGAGCAATCACGATTGCTTATTGTCCTCATTTGACTGTCCTTGATGTTGTGGTTCCTTTTTCAACTTGGACCAGGAGCCTCTGCAGCACCACCACCCTCCGTCCTCTGCAGGCGCGGCCCCTCGGGTCCTGAACTATCCGCTTCTCCTGGTCGGAGGTGTAGATGTCCTACACACACCGCACGCTCTTACACTCGCACACATACGACTTCACACACATACACACATGCGACTTTACACACATACACTCACACACGCCAAGGTGTATACACACAGGTCTACGCACACACATACAAGCCTACACACACGCACACACACAACTATGCACACATAACCGCCCAGGAGGAGGAGCAGGCTTGGGGGGACAGGAGCCGTTTCTAGAAACAATAACTCCAATGAGTAGGGTCCTGTCGCAGTTCGTGATTGCGAAAAACATAATTTGAATTCAAAATTTCAGAATTCAAATATTCCTAGTTGACTTTTTCCGAAAGGAAATATATCTGAGCAACTTTTTTTTACTGTTGTTTTTCATTTAAATTGATTTTTTTTTTTTTTTTTTTTTTAATGGCGATGTTTCAAGAGTGTCCAAACTGGGTCAAACCTACTCATTTGAGGGAGGTTTGACCAACAGAGTTTAAAATTTATAAAAACTATACTGAAGTCTTAATATGTCTGATTTACTACTATTATATGATACAAACAACAATTATATCAAAAGAAAAAGCCATAAATTTATTTGAAGACATGCGAATATTTTACATTTCTACTCACTGCTTGAATACAAGTGTAATCTTCGTTTTGCTGTTAGCTTTTTAAAAATATTTTTAGACACTTTCTTACTCTTTTTAATGTTACGCATTTTTTCTATCTCAGCTTTGACAGGGGTGTCTGTCAAACTTCTTAATGTGATCCGTTTTCTACCTCCTTTGACTTTTCTAGGTCCTGCTTTGGCAAATGGGCGCAGCTGTTCAGATGTTACGAGTTGTGAGTTGGATTAATAAGGCCCTGTATGGGTTGAATATCTTAATAAGTATATTAAGCAAAGTGGAAAAGCAAATGTCAGTTGTGTTTAGTTTGATCAGAATTATTCAAACAGGAAGTGTTTCAAATAACTAAAGTCTATCCTCTGTAAAGTCACTTTAATTACAAGTTAAGAACAACATTTATTTCATTTGAACAGAACACAATCTTACTGAAAACGAATAAAATAAAGTACATTGTTTTTAAAATGTTGTACCATCAAAGGAAACGAAATAGGAAGGTTTGACCTGGGTCAAACCTTCCTTAGTAGCCATTTTAGAAAATATAATAAGAAACACATTAAAATAAATTTTGAAAGTAATTATACAAGTTTTTAGCACATTAATCAATAGTGCATAAATAATGCAACTTACTTCTGTTAAAGTGAATGGCAACTCCCACAGAGGAAATGAACTTGCAACGAAAAATGTTACTTTTTTGCGTAAAAAAGCTATCACATGCGATTTTGTCTTAAGGCACGTTTACGCGGATTTTTTTCACTGAGTTTTCTAATTTTTAAGTTTTAACCTAGGAAATTTTAGGGAAATTGTGGTTTTATGAAGCAGTTAATGAAGTTAAAATTTGTATATTCAGTTGTTGCTCAGTTTGTGTTTTTAACCGCGAAAAAAATGTTTTTGGAGTCCAAGTCGGTTGCGTAAACTTGCCCCGAACACGGGGCAATGAGTTGGGCACGTTTACGCATATTAAAAACGATACCGAGGAGTAAGAGAAATATACACTAAATTTAAATGTTTTATTTCTCTTAAAACACTTTAAAAATATGAAAGTCACAAATAATTAATGAAAGAACATTTTGTAGGCTAAACTAAAATCTTACTGCTAATTAAAAAACAGAAACTATTTAGTCATCTTCTTCATCACTGTTGGATTTTACTAACAAAAATAAAGTATTTCTTTTCGCGTACTTGTCATGGAACTGCGTTTTGACCATCTAAGACATTGAACCCTGTTTTTTCCTTTTTTCGACTGACTGTGGGCCTTCAAACAGTGGATGCAAGCACAATTTTCTACTTCGTAAACAGAATCGTTAATTTCCTTTTCACAGAGTGTACTAACATTTTCAATGTCGAAGGTTTTGAGTTCATACTTTTTTTCTTTGATGTCTTCTATTTCTGCTTAAATAAAAACTTATGAATTTTAAAATAATTTTTTTTTTTTTTTTTGTAGTTTCTAACTGATCCTGTCTGGGGGCTTCTTTAATCGCAGTATCAGGATTGTGAGCATCCTCTTTTTTTTTTTTTTTTTTCTCTTCTGGTTCCTTTAAGCTTTGCTCCTACTTTTCAAGTGGCCTTAGTTGGGCTAATCCACATGTGACGATGTGGAAGGCCTACTGAGAGAAATAATTGGATCATCGATAAGCCTTTTCATTATTTTGACATCTAACGTGGTTCTGTTAGTGTTTTGAACGTAATGTCTTACCATCTTTAAAATAAAGAAAATGTATTACAGGCTGAATAGCGTATAAAGTTAAACCTGAACAGGCATGAAGATAACACTATATGATTGTAAGCTATAAGATAAAAAATCTGTTAATTAATTTAAAATGATAGGGGGGTTTCAAAACTAAATAACCTGAAAATACTACAGATTTGAGACAGTACAGAGCGAAAAAAGTGACCGGAGCCCGTTCAGAAGTAAGACAGTGTAGTAAGACACACACACAGTAAGAACGTGCGTAATTGTACCACGATGTATCCAGGCTCTTGTTAGCTTTAGTGGTGTATAAAAGAGTGCAATTCTTTTCAGCTTAAATTCATCCTTTGGGGCCATTAATTAATTACGTAAGGATGATTTTAGCAATTTTTGACCCCCCTCCCCCCATGTAAGGGTAAGTAAGATTCCTCACCTTCCCCCTATCTTACGTAAGATTCCATTTCGTTTTTCAAAACAATAAATTAACGAATCTTACATCACTGGAATCGTGTTTAAATTCACTAATTATTAAATTTTTGAAAAAAACTGTTTGTGTAAAGAAATATTTACTAAAAGGAATCTAGACTGAATGTATTATCGACAAATAATTTTTGTATGTGATGCGATACTAAATAAAAATAAAACATGCCATACACAGTGCGATTCTTTTATTATATTTTGCACCATTCATTATTTGAAAAACAAGTAAAATCAGCTCATCCTAATACATTTTTTACCTTCCAGAAGCAAATGAAATATGATCACTGCGAAACCACTTGACCGCACGATTTCTAATGCAAAATACCGACTCGGAAAATGTTACGTAAGAATGAGTCTGACCCCCCCCCCCCCCCCCCACCCCACCCCAAGTTAGGGTTGTAAAGAATTTTCCAACCCCCCCCCCCTTCGCCTCTTCCTCGGGACCCTTACGTAATTAATGAATGGTCTCTTTCACCTCAATGCACTAATCTTTGCGAAATCATAACTTAGAAAAGATTTATATGATGAGATACACTAAGACAAGCCATAGACAATAGGAGGGGGAATTTTATACAAATTAGAGGATGGTATATTGATACTTTTTTTTAAATTGGTTTTTTGCTTCTTTTGAGTTATTTCATTTTCAATAAATAACTTCATAAATAATTGATCGATATCTCTTCTGTTTCTACCAATTTCAAATGGTTGAAAACGTTTTCACGAAGGTGCTGAAAACATTAAACAGGGTGTTCCGTTTTAACCTGCAAGACCCTTATTTTCTCAACTGTTAGGCCCAGATGCATACTTCAAATTGCAAAAATGTTCAAACCCAGATGCTGGGTTAAGATATTGAAAGTTTGAATTTAAAATAAAAATAAGTCAAAAAATACGAAACCTAACTTTTTATACGAGCCCTAGGTCCCCAAACTTATATTTGGGGAAATAATCTCCATTGAAACATAATTCCACAAAACGTTTGGCATTAGGACGGCCAATATTCACCGAGATATAAAACGCAACGTTTTTGTGACTTACATCACTTTACAGTCGCCGTCAATAACTCTTTTTTTGGGGGGAAATATAGTGGTTAACAAGGGTTTAAAATTATATGGGTACATAGAGTGTGGATTTTCAAATTGTTCGAGGATTTGTAGTGTGTTTCTGCGCAACATGGCACAACATTTGCATTTATTTTTGAATAGCAATGAAAAATAAAAATACTTTGTTTTTTTACTTCGACAACCAGTCGCTCTTTTGAAAGGGCGATAAGCTCCAATCTCATCTCCTATAAGGTCCCTTAAAACTTTGAACTCGAATATCTCCTTGAGTTTTGGTCGCACAAATGTCAAATTTTTTTTGTGTTAGTAATATCTTTCAATGGAGATTATTTCCCTAAATATAAGTTAGGGGACATAGTGCCGGTATAAAAAGTTAAATTTTGAATTTTTTGACTCATTTTTATTTTCACTTCAAACTTTCAATATCTTAACTCTGCAACATTTTAACATTTTGCAACTAGAAGTATGCATCTAGGACTAACGGTTGTGAAAATAGTTTTTGCAGGTTAAAACGGAACAAACACTCTGTACAAATGTTACATGAAAACAATGGTTCTAATTTAAATAAACAAGAATAAATCTTCTTTCATAAATCAAAGACTGAAACGAATTTATTAAGAATGATGCTTATTAAGTAACTTTGTACAAATATTTAGCTTCAATAAAATATGAGAGTAAAAATTTCATGCACATTTTGTAAATAAAAATTCCAGATGATTCAAATCAAATTCAAAACAGTGGAATGGTAGAAGCTAAGATTCATTTACTTTGTTATTAAGATTTAATACCGTAACTAAATGTAACTCACCAGATTCGTTTGGCATTTAACTAAAAACCTAAGAATCTTCATGAATTTTATGTTTCTACTTCAGTTTCGAAAACTTTTAAAAACGTTCTTCTTTAAGCCACTTCAAAAATCTGGTTTAAGTTATTACTTTTCTTAACATAAAGTGTCTTCATTAATTGTTTGTTATTCCAGCTTTTTCACATAACAAAAGAATTCGAGTAATTAAAACACTATTTAAAGCAAAAGAGGGGAAGAAAGATTACGTCGTACTCGATTATGGTTGGAGGGAAAAAATAGTTAACATGTTTAAGGTAAGGAAATAACTTAAATGGTTTTTTTAATTTTGCCCGACATTCATTCTTTTCTAAAATTTTAAGCCTCAAAGAAATCGTACACCCTTCAAAATATTCTTCATTTACGCATAAAATTTTAAACTTGCAACGACGAAATTCCTTTCCTAATTGAATAAATCTCATATGATGTGAAGTTACACTTTTATAAAGGAAAGGGCATTTGATCAAAAAGGTAAGGGAAAAGAGTTGCAGTAAACATTATTTATGTTCTTAACTTAGCAATTAAAATAATGCAAAAAATTTCACTTTCTAAAAAAAATAATCACGATATTTTAAATCAGAAAATGTAAAATGTGAACAATTATTTGGGATTTAGAATATTACGAAATATTATAAAGCAAGTTTAGTTTTTGTACATTACATATGTTTTTTGAGAACACGATGATTCAATACCTATTCCTAGGGCAATAAACTAAATATATATTATTTTTTTAATCTCCCTCTTTTTTAAAAAAAAAATTTTTAACTCATTGATTATTTTTTATTTTCATTCAATTGAAGAAATATTTTTATGTAAATTTGATTTAGCAAAATTTTTGTTTGATTAAAATTCAACATGTTCTTTATTTCTTCATAAAGTGGCCTGGTTCGATACAGGCAGATTCGTAGTATCACTTTGCTAAACAACGGGTCAAAAAAAAATGCATAGGTTCATCGGAATTTGTCATTGACAAAACGTTTTGTGACATTATTAAATAAGGTGGATTAAAACATTTTGTTTTGCATTTTATTCACCCTCACTATTAATCCTTTGCATTGTATTTGAACCTCTTAAGTTTAGTTAAATACCGAAATTCGATCGCATAGGAAAACGTTCTACTTCAAAATATGAAAATTTGGCCATTTTGGTTTCGATGGAACTCGTTTCAACTGAATGGTGGCATCAGCTTTCTACGTGAGTTGAGTGGGTCCAAGTGGACTCTTTGGTAAGGCGCTGATGGGCTCGTAACTGGAGAGTTCCGGGTTCGATACTAGCCAGTCAAAGATCCTCCGTGTGTCACTGATGATGATTGGAGCACGTTAAATATATCGTAGCCATAAAATCCTCCGCATGAATCATTGCTTCTGAGGGTGCTGAGCCTGGAGTTGTTAATCTTCTAATTTGGTTCTTAATTTCGAAATGTTGATAGATGGCGCTTCCATCTTTCGTGTGCTATACTCAACTGCAGGCTTACTTGACGATGGAGAAATGAGCTACGGCCAAGCGAAGAAAATAGTTCCTAGCGCCTTGTCCAATATTCGGGTGAAATTACGCTCTTCGCTTTAGAAATCGAATTAGTTAGTTAAACCCACGCATACGTAACATTTTTTAGTCATAATTTCAGTCAATCGTTAAATATTTTCAATTTTACCAGCGAAGCAACGCGGAGCATTTTATCCACTTGAATCAAACGCGCCAGCCTATAGCAGCTCATAGACAAGTGGCACTGTCCTCTTATTCGCTAGTAAGACGCATCAGCTTAAGTTTAGCCATTTTGGATCGGATTTTTCATTGTTGTGGAGCAAAGGTTACCACAGCAAAGTTTCGTGTTTCGCCAAATTTGCCGTAAATAATATTTTATTTAATAAACAATTCACTTGTGTGTGCAGCTAGTAATCGCTCGCAGTGAACAATCACCAAACGCGATAAGTCGCCAGAAAAGACAACCACTTAAACACGCGCTCCAATCCAAAATGGCTGATCTTAAGCTGATGCGCCGGCTCGTATATATACAAATACAAATACAAATACAAATGTGACGACCAGCAACAGGCTCTGGGCCCAGCTAGGCTGATCCTAGTCAATTAATTAGTCCCCAATGAAGATCAATGGCCCTCTTAAAGCTATCCACTCCCTTGCTCATTACCGCCTCTTCCGGTAAGCTATTCCAAGTGCCCACGACCCTGCTAAAGTAGTAGTTTTTCCTGATTTCCAAGTTAGCCTGAGATTTAAATAGCTTAAAACAATGACCCCTTGTCCTGCTTTCCCCGCAAAAAATTTAATCCATTTACATCTTTCATTTTGATAAATTTAAATAACTGAATCATGTCTCCTCTGACTCTCCTTTGCTCCAGGCTATACATGTTAAGCCTATTAAGTCTGGTATCATAATCTAAATCTGAGAGTCCCCTTACTAATTTAGTTACCCTTCTTTGAACCCTTTCCAATACAAAAATATCTTTCTTCAGATAAGGCGACCAAAACTGAACAGCATACTCCAAATGAGGTCTTACTAAACTCCTATATAAAGGCAGAAGAACTTTCTTAGATTTGTTTGAAATAGATCTATTGATAAACCCAAGCATTTTGTTGGCTTTGTTACTAGCAATTAGTTTTTTCTTCCGCGCGTCGTGACATCATAGTCAACTTAAGTTGCAAGCAAGTATAGCTGAGCTAATTCGGACTTCCGCCAAAATGATGCTTGTTAAAATAGAAGCAACCGTCCCTCACTGTTTTAAACCGCCTAGCAATTGCTACTCGGACTCGGTTGTCTGAGTGAAATAAGAAACAACAACAGTATGAGAGTTGAAACTTTACATGAAGATTGCTCTTCATCAACTTTACATAGAGATTCAGTTTCCATGCCATCACAGTGTCACGCCTGCTAGAGAGTTTTTAAGTGCTTGACCAGATAAGTAACAGTTTTGATATCATTCGCATTGAAAATCTGTATTCTGATTAGAATAAATAATGAGACAACAAAGAAAACAAGTGCGCATTTAGGTGTTCAAAAAAAAAATTTCGAGCCAAAGTCTAGAACCCCCCCCCCCCACCTCCCCGTTTTTTTTTTTTTTTTTTAATGCAATGTATATGCATATTACTAGTGTATATTATGATCCGTATCATTGCTTTTTCAGTTCAATGTACTTTTTTAACCCCCCTCCCCATACGTATGAAGTTGGGGGGGGGGGGGAGAGTTGAGCACCTTCTTTCAATTGAAATAAAAAGCTACAATACTTCCAGTATATTACTATCCACAAGTCTAAAAATATTGGAGGGTGTCCCGTAATCTAGGAAAAACTTTTTTTTATATGTATTTTAGAACCAACCCTAGTGTGCATGATCACTAGGTATTAAAGAAAGGTGACTTATTAATAATTTAGAACGTAATTTCTAAAAAGGAAAAGAACACTGACGAATGAGTTCCAATCCATCTAGTTCAAACGTGCATAGTGTCCCTAAAAGAATTTCTGGTTGTTAAAAAATCATATAGAGTTAATGTATGAGTTTGGTGAGGTCAGTTAATTCTAAAGAAATCAGTAGCCCATCATTATTTTTTTCAACTGAGCAATCGTTATTGCTTATTGTTTTCACTTGACCGTTGTTGGATGCTCTATCCTTTTTTGAGGTCCACCGGAGAGCGGATGCTTCTGCTGAACGGTGACTCCTCGTCTACTTTATTTATACTAGACCGTCACGAATTTGCATAATCTTCTTTTGACAAAAATAGCATCCAGCACACAACATGTAGCTCGTGGCAGTAATTTGAATTTTGACGTCTTGAAATCAAATTGTATTTTTCGCAATCACAAATTACGATAGGTGCCATTTGTAGAAACAATTAACCCAACGAATATAGTCTTATCGTAATTCCTATCACGTCTTTAGGTGAAATTTCAGTGCTTAAGTCGCACGAACATATTTATCAAAACTTTTGAACTGACAGCAGAAAATTAGAAATACTTCATAAATATATGAGGCTCTAGATGCGACCTCAAGGGAAAGAATCGGAAAAAGCCAAGCTGGACAAAAAATCAATTTACGGGAATAGAAGTGGTGGAAAGAGTCAAATGTTCCACACGACGTAGTAATGCCCTTCATATTCGGAAAATAACAGATAACGTTCGAATAGTTTTATAGTATTCAACTGGACAGAAAGTGTTCTCAGTTAAGAAAGCTAATTGTTTCTAAGAGTAAGAGTCAATCAGACATCAAAATCTACAGATGGTTGTAAAATCTAGAAACTCTTAGTAATCCGTGAAGAGCTGATATTAGTTGATAATGATTTAAAAATATTTTAATAAAATGCTTTTTCTTTTGAGGAGGAGCATGTTTTTGCTTTTGTTCTAATCGGTAATATGTATTTTCAATTTTTTTTTTCTTTAAGGGTTCAAGAGCTTTGTCGTTAATCTCACAGAGATTTTAATTATTGCACTGAAAATCCTTTGATCTCAGGTTAATCGGTGTAAACATTATAGTTAAAGAAAAATATGCTTTTCTTGGGGGGGGGGGGATATTTATTGACTCTAGGTACTTCCTTTAAGTTCTTAATGCGGGCATCGCCATGAACGTCGTGCAGTTAATGATTATTATAGTTAAGCGCAGATCAAACGAAATGAGAAATGGGATTTCAAACCTGTTTTGAATTTCAAAAGTAAATAATTAACTTACGTTTTGCTACAATGATACAAACAAAACTTTTCTGCAAAAAAGAACTTCTATTAAAGATGTTTTACTATTTTCTATATAAACTTCATTCCAAATAAAACCAAAAACGTCACATGCAAGAGAACCTTTACTTATTTTTAAAACGGAACACTTGGACTTGCTTTGAGCTTAGCGCTTTACTCGAAAAATGAAGTTATTCCATGTCTCAGTGTCAGAAGATGCTGGTACTTAAGAATTTTTTAAAACCTAATTAGACTACTTTCTTACAAAAAAAATGTAATTACCAGGTAACAAATATTCTTTGATGATTTGAAAAATTATTCTTCCTCCCCTCCCCCCCCCCCTTCCCAGTAAATAAATCTGTGCAGGTTTGCTGTAAAACGACCTGTTTACTATTTCAAGACGTAAGCCGGTTTAGTTTTTGCTACAAAGGATCTTTTATTTCGCTTCGAAAATGTTTCCGTTCTCCAAATAAGTCACGAAACAAGATTTGCTGAATGCAAGTTTATTAAGTGCAGATGAGGTTTGCATAAATTTAGTCCTTAGTGCTCTAAGGAAATATTTGAGAACTGATTTTTTCTAAAAGATTTGATCGCGTCGATTTAATTTTCTCCTAAGAGTTTGAGATTTACTTAAAATCAATGTTAAAGTGTACTGCTGTGAGTTTCACCTTTTGTATTTAATTTTACAATTTTTTCAAAGAATATGTTGTAGTGCAGTAGAAGAGATGTAGAAAATAACAGATATAAAAATGGAATAAAACCGATAAAATATAGAATGATACAGTATACGACACTCTCAGATAAATGAACAATTTCTCGTTCTTGGCTTTAAAATGAGAATTAAGGAAGGCAACTATAAATGCATAAAATTTTTACCAAGATTTATTTTTATTCATTACACTGTACACTGAAATTTATTTAAATTTAAATGTTTAAAAGAATTACAAAGTAACGAATAACATTACCGTGGCTTGTCTTAAACTTCATTGTTTGAAAGTTGATAGTAAAAACAAAATAGCTTCAGAAGCAAGGGCAACAATTTGTTAGGTACAATTTACTTCTATATTTTAACTACGTTTAGAAAATTAGGAATAAGAAAAATAAATTCCTTCTTTATTTTTTCCTAAAAACGTGTCCCTCAAAATCACTGTCATTACCATATTGTGGAACTTTTTGTGTTCTGAGCAGCGTTTCAGTTGAAGTCTTCCAGGTGGGCATCGATGGATTTAAGAAACGTTGGCAATAGTATTTTAACTTGAGAGAATGCTAGTTTGTGGTTTGCTAATTTATCGTTAAATAACAATCTTCGAATAAACGAATTTTATGCAATCAGTTTCACTACCTTCTGTACATTTTATATTTAAAATATATGTTCTGAAAGTGATTATTGTATCTTTGACAAACTTGGTATATTTGATAGGAGCAGTCG
Organism: Uloborus diversus; assembly: GCF_026930045.1. NCBI lineage: Eukaryota > Metazoa > Arthropoda > Arachnida > Araneae > Uloboridae > Uloborus > Uloborus diversus. The sequence goes on along the minus strand of NC_072731.1, from coordinate 237,266,950 downwards.
TCAAGCAAAACATGCTTTTTAAGGTGAGAATTTTAAATTTGACGTAAAAAATTTTAAATTCGTAATTTAAAACAAAATAAATCAAAGTTAAGATCGAAAGAACAAATATTTTTGTTACAAATTAAAATTGAATAAAACTTGATAATTAAGTCAGCATAAAGTAATTTGCATTTAAATTTTAAAATAAAATTAAATACAAATGTCTCTTTCATAATTCAAATTAAAGTGAATTAACTTATGCTAAGATAAATAGAATTTGACTCTTGAGTATTGCAAAATTAGCAACTATCAACCTGTAGTTAATCGTTCATAAATTACTCAATCCATTTGCACGGGTGGGACATTTTTACCCATATATTTGACCCATAAATAATTCTGCGATATTCGAATATTACGGAGCCATTATGTAACATAATATGAAGTATCAAATTTCTTTTAAAACCATTTTGTGCTTGAAAAAAAATGATTTGCACGAGTTTCGGGTGTGACCGCAGAGTCTCACCCGTTACAACCACTTTTAAGAAATAGAACTTTTTTAGAAATTGATTGTTCGTATTATAATACGTATTGGGATCTTTTTATTCGAAAATATCACAATTGTATGCGGGTGAAATATATAGGTAAACTAGTGGCGACTTTGCCCGCAGTAGAAAATTAAAAGGTCTTTCGGTTCGTCTGTATATTTACAAGTAATGTATGATGAATTTCTCGCCAATTGGCTTGCCCATGTTACGGTTCCACGTTATGATAACTTGGTAATTTACTCGTCCATCTTACGATAATTTTGCTCGGGAAAAAGTTCTTAAAATTGGAATTGAAAGAGAAAAAAATCGAATTTTCGAAAAATCGCTTCGTGGTGCACACCCCCGTGCTGCAAACTAATTCTGTACCAAATTTCATGAAAATTGGACGAACGGTCTAGGCGCTATGCGCGTCACAGAGATCCTGACAGACAGAGATCCGGACAGAGAGAGATCCAGACAGAGAGACTTTCAGCCTTATTATTAGTAACTAGTGGTACCCGTGACTTTGCCCGTAATAGAAAAACTAAAAGATCTTTAGGTTCGGCTGTATATTTACAAATAATGTATGGTGAATTTTTTGCCAATTGGCTTGTACCCATGTTACAGTTCCACGTTATGATAATTTCGTAATTTACTCGTCCATCTTATGATATTTTTGTTCTAAAAATTGGAATAGAAAAAGAACCACATCGAATTTTCGAAAAATCGCTTCGAGGTGCACACCCCCATGCTACAAACTAACTTTGTGCCAAATTTCATGAAAATCGGCCGAACGGTCTAGGCGCTATGCACGTCACAGAGATCCAGATATCCTACAAACATCCTACAGACATCCTCCGGACAGAGAGACTTTCAGCTTTATTATTAGTAAAGATAAAGAAGATAAAGATAATGGGTACAAATGTCACACCCGTGTGCAAATGAGTTGAGCACAGTACTTAAATCATTTTAATGCAGTCGAACTCGCGTATAACGAATCCTGATTTGACGAGAACCCGGATTTAGCGAGATAATCAGAAATACTTGGTTGGTACAATGTTAAGTCTACGGGAGCATAACTCGCTTTTAACGAGCAAACCCCGCGTAAAGCGAGCAATATTATTGTGACTCGTAAAATTTCTATTGACTTCCAGCTCAGTTTACCCTTTTTTGGTAAATTCTCTTTTACATTCCAAAGTCAACCAAAGTTTATGATAATTCATAAATACTGAGAACAAGCGATCACATCGCTTTTTACTTCCTTTTACAGAAAATGAAGAAATATTCGCGAAAAAATTTTCACTCAAAATTCGGCCTTATATAGTTTCCATTTTGACATTTCCCCGAGCGAATTACAACGACTTCTCTAGTGACGTCCGTATGTACTTATGTGCGGATGTGCGTTTGTATGTTGCATAACTCAAGAACGGTATGTCCTAGAAAGTTGAAATTTGGTACGTAGACTCCTAGTGGGATCTAGTTGTGCACATCCCATTTTGGTTGCATTCGGATTTTCCAAAGGGGGTCTTTTACACCTTTTTGGGGGAAAATCAATGTTAATTTCAATGCAGACTACACATGCCTGCACACAGACACAAGCACACACACATACCCACAGACGCATACCTACACACAAACGCATACACACACACGCACACACACTCACACATACACACCCACATATACACACACATACCCACATACTCATGCCTGACAGAGACACAAACACACACCTTCACAAACACATAATTTATGCAAACACTTGGCTATATATCGCCAAGCTTTTGGTCACCAAATTGTGTCGCCAACTTGGCAAGAAATTTGGCGATTTTTTTTTAAATCTGGTTTTAATATGGCCATTGTTGGTGATATTTAGAGAGTTAAGTATTGAATCACATTAAAATTGTCAATAATGGGGAAATAACTTAAAATTGGTGCAAAAGGAAGTCATGTGATGCACACATCAGCTCGTTTAATTTGTGGAGTAAAGAAACAAGTAAAAATTTTTATGTGTGTATAGATGTAAGTAGTCCTCAAAAACAGTGACATGAGAAAGAAATATTCATACAGTTCAAAGCAAAATAACCAACTTATTTAGGACTGAACAGTGATTAAAAAGAAGACAACTGAAGACAACTCCTCCACTTCTCCCCCGAATGGTAACAAGACCTTCTGACCTTCTCGGTTTTGGTGGGAGATGTGGAGTGACTTTCCAACGCCATCCAAACAAGAAACCTGAAACAACAGCTGACTTGATTGAAATTTTGACAAAATACAGTAACACCATCAAAATCAACATTTTGTGTACGTAATTAAGGTTGATTCAATTTGAAGAAAAACATATAAATGATATTTTTTTAAGTACAATTTGGAAGAGAACATGATGTTACTTTCAAAAACATAAATGATAAGGAGAATTAATTACAAAATGAGTAAAAGTCATTTAACATTTTAGAAACAACGTATTTTTCAAAAACAGTCTTGATTAAAAATGAGAATGATTAAAAATATACTGGTGCAGTAACAAAGTCATGATCAGTATAATGTCACAATTGGTAATATGGTCATAATCAGTAACTTGTTGGCGTTAGTAAATTGGTGGAAAACATAAATCAGTTTTTTTTTTTTTTTTTGGAATTTCATTAAAGTAAGAGTTTAAGAGGAAAACAAAACTAACAATACTGTTCACAAAAAATTTAAAATTCTCAGACATTAAATATTTATTTTTCTTTATTTCAATGAGGGGAAAAATAAAGGATTAAAAAGAAGAAAAAAAGCAAATATGATTATTTTTATGATTGTTTTCACGAACTCGCTTTTTACGAGCAGACGGTTATAACGAGCAAATATCGCTATCCCATTGCATTCGTTATAAGCGAGTTCGACTGTATTATCTAAAATTAAAGCTCGTTCAGAATTCATTGGACGTTAAAGAAACTAGACGTTTAACTACTTCAAAAATTCTCAAAAAAGCACAGCATACCGTCAGTAAACTAGAGGAAGTACCCGAGGGTTTGAAATGCAGTGTTGTCTGACGCGAGGGCAAAAGCAAACAACAGTTCAAATAACGGAAGCAGGAATGAGACGAAGAGGGAAGTTTACTTTGTGAAGACACAACAAATTTGGAGTCGGATCTATGCAATAAAGATGCGGAAATAGTAGTTTAAAAGAGTTACGGTAAGAAATGGAGAATTTAAGACTCTTGAGAACTTTAGAAAATAAAGTGCATTTGAACTCGAGTATTTCTATGATCAGAAGAATAATTGAAAAACAGCTCAATCCATTTTTAGGAAATTTAGAGGAGAGACAAAACGCGTTTCCCGTTGTGCCCACTTAATGTTTTTTCTTTTCGTTTGGAAATATTTAATGTGTGACTTCATTTTTTTTCCTTCTTTTAAATTAACAGTGTTGCCTAATTATTTACTGATGGAAATAATTTAGTTTAAGCTGGTTTTGGAAGTTGATTTTTCTTTTCTTTTTTTTAAATTTTACATACGATTTCCAAGCAACCTCCGATTGTTATTTTACCCTCTAGAATACTTACTTACGACACAAGGATGATTTTAAATGCTTTCAGAAAAATAATAAATGCGGGGGGGGGGGGGTAATATTTCCGGGTCGAGTTATTCGCAAATACTACAATACATTCAAAAAAACTTCCCAATTTTTTCATTTTTCACTTTTATTTATTTATTTATTTATTTATTTTCATGTATTTTTGTCATTCAGCTTTTTTGTACAAATTTGCTTATTTGGTTTTCGCTGAAAGAAAAGCGCGAAAAAAAGTCTCAAGTCATTTCCCTTTTGTTAATATTGAATCCAAAACTCGTTTCTTGAATACAGTCAAAGGCCCATACTTGGGACGGTTTTAAACTTTTACCTTTAGTAGCAGATTAATCAATGTTTTCCAGCTGAACGAAGTATTCTATTTTTAGGATGTGCCTTACTACTTCACCTCAGGACAAAGCATAGATGTGTAAACATGTCACTTCAAAAATAAAACAAAAAAAAAATGTTCATTGTCCCAAGTTAGAGACCCCCCCTCCCCCTCTAACTTGGGACACTTAACTATTTGATCTTTCTTTCACGTATGCAGCAATAAATAATCGTTTGGGACCCCAACTATCATTTTAAAGAAGTTTACTTTATAACTCAATAAAGAAAAAAATATCATTAAATAAAACTAATATAATCATGTAAACGTTTAAAGATTTCAGAAGGTATACTTGCCCCTGAAAATATTGAATGTCTCCTAAGCCATCTTAATTCCTTTGAATGTAATATTTCCACGTTTCTCTCTTTATTTGGAAGCATTTAAGCAATTGTGAACGCATATAATTCTTAATGGAGCTGATTTTCAGCTCTCTATGTTCCTCATTTCAATTTTTTTTACATTCATTTTCATTCCTTCATAACACATAAAATTCACAACAAATAAATTAGTCTCATCTATATTTTGGCACTCATTTTCATTAGTAGAACTAACATATGTAATATTTTGGCAAAACGTCTTTTGCTCGTCAATAAATTCCAATTATTTTCAACAATGACAAATTTTTTGTCCTGTGTGTTACTTTATGACACATTTATTGTCATCAGAATAGTCATCATTTTTAAAAATTTTGTATTCATACTTCTTTCTTAATACAATTATACACTATATTTCCACAATATTTCTTATAGACACGTTTTATGCCCTATTATTCTGACTTAGAGCAGTGTCCCAAGTTAGGAGCGTGTGTGCAATTTCTCAAATTTATGAATAAATTAGTTAAACCGAATTAGTTAAGTGGAAATGAATTTACCCAAATAAGACACAGGTGCATAGCTGAGATGAAATGTGAAACAAATTCAAAACAATGCTGCTCAGCTAGCCTAGGTAACCATAAAGCCCTTAGGTAACCAAAGTTATTCCCATACTTAATAATCGCATATTTTTTTCGAAATTTTCAAAATCATTAAGCTAATCCATAAAGCTAAAACATCAAAGTTTAGCTCTCATAGCCTCAAAAGATAAATATTCATTTATTCTATAACCAGGCCCGCCGTAAGCGGGCGTGCAAGGCGTGCGCCGCACGCCTGAGGGGCGCCAAAGTCAGTTTCAGCATGCTAAATCGGAAGAAAAAATTTAAAAAAAAATCAGTTTTGACTTTCCAAAAAATTTTGTTTGCTCAAAACGCCCCCCCCCCCCTCCGCCCTTCATAGGAGACCATTCAGTGCGAGAAAATTTAATAATAGCAAGAAAAAGGGCTCTTTTAATTTCACTCTTTTAGTACCACCTGTGGTCAGTGCTCAATGAAAAGCAGGCGGAAGGGAATCTCATGACCTTTTTTGCCATTTTCAATGTTCACTCAATTACCAGCCCAAGCAGACCAGAGCCCTGATGTTCTTGGAAGTATACCAAGACAAGAGGAAAAAATAAATGAAAAGCGACCCTCGAGGCTGGAGAGGGGCTCACGGTTTATTCACTGGCAGTGTAGTAAAAACTTGTTCTGCTTGTGTTTTATTCGGTCACTTTGTTCAGTGTTGCCGCCCCATTGGGACATCAAGCCAAAAAGGTAATGACGTGCGGGATTGGGTTGTGAAATTAAATGGCTGGTCTTCTAAAGCCCGATATCTTCTTCCCGTAAAAGCAAGGTAATTTTTAACATATGATCAGAAATATCCGAAGATGGGGGGGGGAGGGTCTTCCAAGAGATCAGAAGGAGAGTCATAAACTGAGCTTCTACTGGGCATTAAAATTTAGATTTCTTTTTTAATTTTTAGAAAGTATTTTTCTTAATCTTAGTTTTTAAAATGCTAGCTCATTATATTTAATTTTTTGGTGCAAAAAAAAAGTGATGTGTACAATTATGTTACAATTAAAATCCAATATTCTTAACAATTAAAACGCGAAAATATTCGGTACTTTTCCATTATACTCTCATTGTTGTTGTTAGCGTGAGTTTGACAGCATTAAAATAAGGCCAATGTTTATTGGCCGCTGGAGTATTTTTGTTTTACGAGTAAAACCAACTTCCTTTTCCGTGTGAGTGTGTGTGGAGCTGATCTTTCAGCGCATTGCGGGGGGGGGGGTGCGCCCTCCCACCTGTGCGCCCTCGAACCTCACCATCTACGAATTTTTTGCGCCCTCGGTTTTTTATCGCCCTTTAAACTCCACGCCCTCGGCTTTTTTTTTTTTTTTTTTTTTTTTTTTTTTTTTTTGAGCCCTCGAACCTGTGTGTCTTTGTTGATTTATTTATTTATTTCTAATTTGCGTGCTTTGGGAGTCAAGGCTGGCGCCCTCTTGAGGACCCAGTCCGCCCCTGTATGTACTGTGAGAAAATTAATTTATTTGACGAAATGCATATGTTCCTTAGCAATAGTTGAGCAATTTATAAAAGCTTCGTGGGAGTGTCTTCGGATTTTTGGTATTTCGAATTTTGACCGTCTACTTCAATATGCGTTGACAAATATGTATCTTTTGAGCCCTCCAGGAAAATTTTGAAATAATGGATGTATGTGATACATAAGGTTCAAATTTAATGCAACTTTCCAGGACATTTGCCGAAAATCTGCCCTTCCAGAAGGTCGGGAGGAAGACTTTGTGCTGATTATCCCAGCTCATTGGAGTCCGGGCGCCAGCCGGGAATGACATAAAATGTGTTTCACAATTTCCAGAATTCTTTTTCATGTTTTCCGTGACAAAATACGGCCCGGATAAGCTTGAAGGGTTGGAGGGTTGGCGTCTGAAAGGATTTCCCTGAGGCTCGGCATCTTTCGGTGGTTCATCCATGGTCCGTGAAAAATGTGATGGATCTGAGAACGTGGCCTGAAAGTATTGATACACATAATGCGAATGCTTTGGTAGGTCGTGGTCCTGTTCAGGTACATAATCACAACTTCCCCATCAATGACGCTGGTAGAAAATTTGCTGCCAACTATTACAACAGAAATCTTTCAAATGGTGAGAAAGTCAATAGAGATATGCTTATTTATTCCATTTTGAAAGATTCAGTGTACTGTTTCTGTTGTAAAATTTTTGGCAACAATTCAAGTAGTTTTAGTGATGCAAAAGGCTTCTCAGATTGGCAGCATTCATCATTAAATTTAAAAAGGCATGAAACAAGTATTTCCCATAATCAAAACGTAAAATCCTGGTACCACACAGAGTAATTAACAATAATACTGAGACATGTTCGTTTAAATAATACAAACAAAAAAACAAAGATATGCGAAAATTTCATAGGTTTTTGTCCGATAACCAGTTTTACTGGCGAGGGTCTGTTAGATTTTGTTTTAAAATTATTTTCGGAGTTAAAACTTTATATTCAAAATTTGCATGGCCAAGGATATGATAATGGCTCTAATATGCGTGGAAAACATATTGGATTGCAAAAGAGAATTTTAGAAATTAATAGTCACGCATTTTTGTTCCTTGTTCAACTCATACTTTGAATTTGGTAGTCAATGATGCAGCAAGGATTTCACGCGAAACTATTAATTTCTTTCACTTGATCCAAGAACTTTATGTTTTTTTCTCTTCATCTACAAAAAGATGGTCCATTATTTGCAGACATTCACCCGACATAAAACAAGAACCTTTATGTGCTACTCGATAGTCAAGTAAAATTGACGCAATCAAACATTTGCGTTATCACTTCGACAAAATATTTGATGATCTGCTGGAGATATCAGAAAATTCTTCGGATTGGGACAGCACTACAACACACAAAGCTTATTCACTTGCATTAAACATGCAAAATTATAAATTTATATGCTCAATTATTATTTGATTCGATGTTTTAAATGAAATTAATTCATTAAGCAAAATGATGCAAAGCCCGTGCTTAAATACACAAATGTGTATAAATTTGTTAAAAAATTTAGTATCAAAATTTGAGGAATGTCACACAGATGAACATTTTGAAGTAATTTTAGAGGAAGCTATCAAACTAGCTCACGAACTCAACATTGAAGCCGATTTCCCGCCTGTAAAATCCCTCCGTCCAAAACGAAAATCCAAACAATTTGAGTATGAACAACGCGACGAAGTTCTGTTAGATCTTAAAACCAATTATAAAGTAGAGTTTTTTTTTTTTTTTTTTTTTCAGAATCTTTGATCAGACATTAATTTCTTTAAGAGGTCGATTTGAAGAACTCTACAAGCATTTGACGATGTGTTTGGCTTTTTCGGTAGCAAATTATTTAGCCACACAAAAGATGAATTACTAAAGCATTGTAATGATTTACATTCAAAACTAAAAGACGACTCAAGAAATGAAGCAGACATTGACGGCGTGGACTTATTTGATGAGATGAATGCTTTAAAACTACACTTTCCAGATAACGAGTCTAATGATACACATACACTTTTACAATATCTCTTTACAAACGAATTAACTTCAACTTTTCCCAATACAGCAATAGCATTAAGAATCTTATTAACTCGGCCACTTTCGGTTGCATCAGGTGAAAAATCTTTCTCGAAGTTAAAAATCATAAAAAATTTTTTATAATTGTTTATATGCATCAGCAAAGACTTAGTAATTTCTCAATTTTGTCTATAGAACATGAAATTTTAGACAATTTGGAAATACAAAAATTAATAGCAGATTTTGTGAGCAAGAAAGCAAGAAAAGTTCAATTTGTGTCGGATGCTGCATTAGCGCATATTAGCACACAAGTTCTACAAATAGTATCTCCCTCTCTTTGTTCTAGAAGTGAAGTCGCATTCGTTTTTAGGCACTACCTCCATTACCTCACCCTATAAATTCTCCACTTTCCTAAACCATTCTGTTTATTACAGGTATTTTACTTTAGCAACGATCTGAAAAAAGACTGCCTGGTTTCATTTTTCTCCCTCTTTTTTTTAAATTCGTGCCTCGAAAAGCTAGACATTGACTTATCAAAAAATTTACAATTGCAATCATTTTTTAGATCTTCTCTCACCAGAGTGCTTTTTGCACTTCTAATAACTTTTACTGTGCCTTATCAATGTACTTATTTATCCAACATTTAGTTTACTTCAAACCGTTTACTTACCGACCGAATGTGCTAAACATTAGGTTATCCTATTCAGAGCAATGCAACCTAATCGAAATATCACATGTTGCTCGTAATTGAACATGTTCTGTACTAAACAACTTGCAAGAAACAAAAAATATGCCAATTTCTGTGCAGATATTTTTCATTTCTTTTTTTTCTTTTTTCTTTTTTTTCTTTTTTTTTTTTTTTTTTTTTGAAAAATGTCTTTTGCTTTGTACATTTTGCACGAAATAAGGAATAAAATGTGTTTTCTTGAACGAATTTGACAATCCGAAAAAAGTAAGAGTTACTGGGAAGTTCTTTTTCTTTGTACAGATTGTATTTTTCTTTTTAAATCAAAAAATGCTATTACTTACTCCCTTATGTTTTCTACTTGATATGAGTATGGACTCCTTTTCTACACCCACTCATAATCATATTGGTTTTTGTAACTGTTTTAAAACATTTTTAGTGGGTTTGAAACTTTGTAATAGAAATGTAGCATAAAAAAAATTCTCAAAATAAACACACAACTAATTGCGATACTCATTTCTGTTACTGTTTCATGTCTCATTAATTACGGATCTGTTTTTCATATTTTCGATCATAACCTAAACATATTACTCGCTTACTAAGCTTATTACTTGCTTATTACCTTCATTGTCGACATTTAATCTCCGAAGTCATTTTATACATGTCAAGCTCTCTCTCCAGAGAAATATTAAATAAAAAATATGACTTAATTTTATTCTTTTTTTCTTGAAAAGTTTCATTTAAGATACTGAAGCAACAGGTTCCTTACTAGTAGGCGTTACGTGCTAGCTAATCACCAAAATAAGCTAATTGATAGAAGAATCTATAAATTGCAAAAGTGGCAAAGTGTCATTCATCTTCTGCTTTCTCACGTAGCAATAAAAGAACAACTTATGTGTCTCGTGGGTAAGGAAGCACAGAACATGGAAATTTTTGCGCAGGCAAAGAGATTTCTTTTTTTGGGGGGGGGGGGAGATCGCTGGGTAAATCAAGCTACTAAGTTTTTTTTTTTTTTTCAACCTATTTAAAATAAAGAAATAAATAAAAAAATAAGAATAATAATATTAAAAAAATTAATTAATTAATTAATTAATTCTCTTGGTCCTCGGGGGAAGGACCGAATATCCCATGGTATGGGGGGGGGCGACCAAAATAGGTTTCGCACGCGGGCGCTTAGACGTCTAGCAGCGGGCCTGTCTATAACACCATTTCTTTCTTACTGGTGAAATACTGACATGTGTACCAGCCCTCTTAACTAAATTTGGAAAAATGGCCCAAGTTATTGGGTACTGTCCCAAGTATGGGCACTTGACTGTATCTTAAAAACTCATTTCTGCTGAAACCGCTGTTTACCTTCCCACGGCAGTTTGCATAGTGGTTAGCTTTTGTAGTCTTAATCAATGCGTATATGTGGCGAGAAGGGGCGTGTGGGAACCTCCCCCCCCCCGAATAGTTCGAATACTATGCGTATTTCAGTTTCTTGTGGCGAAAGACACAAGAAACTGAAATTGAATGAACTAATATCAGTCAACTTCGTGATTCGAAGTTGACTGATATTAGTTGAGAACCAAACCAAGCATATCATCGTATTCAGTTGACCTGAATTTTAATTATGGAGCCTTAAACCTTAAAGACTCAAATTTCTTGTACTTGGTTCTTCTTTTAATTGCTATCTATAAATTCAATTAAAATTCATAACAATGTATTGATACCTTGGTTTTCATCAGTTTTCATTGCTGTAGCATTGTTGTAAACTCTTAGGTAGACCATGTTATTTACTTTTTTTAAACCCCAAATTTTTCGATGGTCGGCATTTTTAACAAATCATTTGAATGATATTAATCAGTATGAATGGTATTAGTTTATTCTGTACATTGACTTTTGGAACAAAAAAAAAAAACTGCAGAGTTATAAAATGAACGTATAATATACCAGGACTGCGGAGTCCGAGCGAAAATGACCGACTCTGGGAGTTTTAGAGCCTTCGACTCCCCTCCGACTCCTTTATGCCAAAATCAGTCCGATTTCGACTTCGCAGGCACTGGCAGAGTTGTTGACTTAGAGGGAAAATGACCGACTCCGACTCTTGAAAGTTTAAACCTTCGACTCCCAACTCCGACGCCTTTACCCCAAAATCAGCCTAACTCCGCAGCCCTGAAATTTATCACTTGGCATAAAGTACGATTTTGATCAAGTCGGCATTTGTGTAAAGTAGGCAGAGCAACAGAATTTAAAGAGACAGTAAATGTACATGGAGACATGGAGCAACACTGGACCAACTACTATCTACTAAGAAACGAAAAAGTGCCTTTGTGGGGGGGGGGGGTGCTCGATCATTGTCTAAAACGAACGAGATCTCCAACCTACGGTCCACGGGAAACATCCGGCCTAAGAACAGATTTGGTGTTTTAGCATCAGTGACTGAATAATAAACATCACCAAAACAACGTAGCCGCCATATAGGCCACCAATATCTACCCGTCCTAATTGAAAGACCCTTTATTTTAAAATTTTTAACTGGGAAGGGAGATGCCAAAACATGCCATATTCAGCTCTTTGCTGCATCCGGAAGAAATGTAAAAATCATAGTTCTCATTTTTCTGTCTCATAAATTTTTGTGACTCACATGTTTCCATCTCTTGCTATTGATTTAATCCCGAATTCAGCGCTTAGGAAATTCTTATGTTGCTTGCTTTTATCTTGCTTCTGATGCATGCGTCGATCTGTTTAGTACGAGTAAAAACAATTAATCCATTGAGAAGATTACTGAAATTCATAAGTAATCTAATTCATAAAGTATTAGGACACAATGGATTGATAATATTGTCGACGGTTTAGGTGGAGTCATGACCTCCATGATCTCCCCTTGTATCCGCCAATGATCACCACGCATCAGTTAAGCAAACTTTGTACGAGTTTTGTGGCAAAAAAGAGCAATAAATTTGATTTTTAAATCAATTTGTCCGTTTTTTAATATCTTTGAACTGTGCCACTTCTGTTTCCGGGATGCAATATGAAAATGATGATTTTTTTTTTAAACTTTACCTGCCAAATTTTTTTGTTTTATTCTTCCTACATGTTTTTAATTCACTTCTCCGTAAGACTATCACTAACTATCTAGTAGTGTTATAGATATACGTATATGACAGTATTATAGTAAACTATCACAATAACTCAATAACTTTTACTTTTTTATTTTTCTGATATGATATGAGAAATGCTGTAAAGGGTTGGAACAGCTCATTTTTTTAGTTTTTTTTTCTTGAAAAATAATAACAATCGTAATAACGTTTTTAGAAATATATTTTCAGAAGATAAAAAAAAATGATGAAGATGCGTAGAGTTACTTGGAAAAATACCCAAAAACCAAATAATAACAGTAACCAAGCATCTATTCGCCCATACATTTCGTTGAAAAACAAAAAATTAAGTAAATATATACAATGACCCAGAAGCATTTGTCTTTAAATGTCCACACAAAAAGTACGTTGTTTGGGTTTATAAAACGAAGTACTAACTTTTCGACAATGTTTCTTCAAAAAATGTTCTTCATTCAAGTTGTTATTAAATTTTGGTCTAGGGCCAAGAAATATTTTCACATTGAGAATCTTATGAGAATCCATTTCATGCATAATTTAGTTCTTCGTTGCAACTAATAATCCAAATTAGTATCCTAACCAATTTAATTCGTTTTCTTTGGTTATTCTTCAATAAAAGTATCTTCTGATATAAAATCTCGCTGAGTTAAATTCACTTGTGTCCCTTTAAAAGCAGTTAAATTATCTCATGTACATTTGACCTTCTGCAGATCTAGATCTATCCCCGATATACTCGTAGTATCCATTGTTTCATGTGGCGCTTGGTATCAACGAATGCCACTATCAAGGAAATTCGAACACCCTGTTTTCTCATCAGATGGAGGCACTTGGCCGCTCTTCCATGCGAAATTGTACTAGGAGTTTAATTTTGTCAAGAATACTCAAAGCTAAACCAGCACTCGAGTTGATCTTTTGCATGCAATATAATCGCACGACATGAACACTTGGTTTTTCTGAGCATTTGCAATACAACAATCATGTTTATTGAGCGGATTAGATCAACGACGATGCGGTCTAGTATAAAGTCAGCAATCCTGCTTATTCCAAAAGCTTTCACGCGATTGTATTAAGTTGCTTTTACTGTGTTACTGATGAAGAAAGCCTGTGTTAAAAAGGAATAAGCAGCTTTGTGCAACAAAGTAACGGCAAGAAAAACAATTTTAACAAATACATAAATTTGCGACAAATAGCAAACACGTGTTTTGGTGTTTCACGGAACCCCATTTTAATTTCAAAAAAGACTGAGAATACGACTGTAAAGTCATTCGACAAAAGCCAAGCTCGATTCAGGCCATCATATCAATTCTTTGATTCAAAAGCAATCCTTATATATATAATAGCCAATGATCGAGTAACGCTCCTGGCATCATCAACTATGAAACTCGCGCCATGGTATGATAATTTTATATGTTTTGGTAATGTTTAATGTCCAGGGAAAGACTTGATTGCGACAAGGCTGAACTCGATCGGGTAACTGAACTGTCTTACTGGTAGGACTGTGTCATTTCAGGGGAATGAAGAAACGAAAAAGTAGTCAACAATGAACACTATCTACTGGAGTTTAGGGTTCATCCACTGGAATTAGAGTTATAATTTTAACTTTCAAAATACAGTAAAACCTGTAAAGTTGACCGCCTGTCTAAGTTGACTGCTGTATTCAGGTACAGAATTAGATCTATATCACATAATTCAACCTCTATAAGTTGCCCACCTGTTTAAGTTGACCACTAAAGTAGTGCATCGCAGGTGGTCAACTTACACAGGTTTCACTGAATCACCAAACAGGCAATTGCTTCGTTCAAATGTAAAAGCAATTTTCACCCGTCATACCTTGACGGGCCATTTTCTAGCAGAACGAGAATAGGCCTGTAACATGTCGTAGTCGTATATTATGTTTTGTCTTTACAGTTATTTAAAGTTTGAAAATGACAATCGACAAAAAATAAAAATCGTATAATAATATATTTCAAACAGAAGAACGTCTTGAGAACGAAATAAATTTTCGCTTTAAAATATTGCCATAAAAAGTTATTTCAAACATAAAAATAATATTTTTTATGTATAGCTTGACCACAGAGAGATGGTGGATGACCTTGAAGCGAAACATCCCATTTGTCTCTCTTGTAATAGATAGAATCAGCAAGAAAGTGCCGAGTAGTAAGTGGCACGTTCCTGCTGATCCTATCTGTTACAAAATAATGAAAAACAACCTATTACAAATGATACAAATGATGTTTCTGCTTCAAGGTCATCTGCCATCTCTCCGTGGTCAAGCTTTAGCAACCGTCACATTAATGCTCATTAAATGCATCCCAAGTTGGGCATAGGGGGCTGAGGAATTTGTAAGTTAAAAGTCTAGGAAAAAATATCTCCTGAATTTCGTGTCTCCAAATGCAAAATAAATTTAAAAAAAAAGGTTCAACATACAGTTTTTATTTATTTTTTATTTTTTATATTTTTGTACAGTCAAGTTCCCATACTTGGGATAATATCCTAACTTGGGACATTTTACCGTATTTAGTTTTGAGGGCTGGTACACTTGTCGGTATTGCACCAGTAAGAAAGAAATAGTGTTATAGAATAAATGAATGGTTATCTTATGAGGTTGTATGAGTTGAACTTTGATGCATCAGCTTTATGGGTTACTAGTGGTACCCGCACGGCTTTTCCCGTAGTAGAAAAATTAAAAAGTCATTTCGTTCCCCTGTTTATTTACAAATAATGGATGATGAATTTCTCGCCAATTTGTTGCGTTCATTTGCTCGCCCATGTTACGGTTCTACGTTATGATAATTTGGTAATTTACACGTCCACGTTAGGATAATTCCCTCGGTAAAATGTTCTTAAAATTGGAATAGAAAAAGAACAAAATCGAATGTTTGAAAAATCGTTTCGAGGTGCACACCCCCACAGTACAAACTAATTTTGTGCCAAATTTCATGAAAATCGGCCGAATGGTCTAGGCGCTGTGCGCGTCAAAGAGATCCTGACAGAAAGAGAGAGAGACCCGGACAGAGAGACTTTCAGCTTTATTATTAGTAAAAAATTTTATGATTTTGATTTCGAAAAAATATGCAATTTTTAAGTATGGAAATTATTTTGGTTAACTACGCTGATTGAGCAGCATTAGTTTGAATTGGTTTCCCAATTCATCTTGGCTTTGTACCTGTGCCTCTTTTGGACGAATTCATTTCCACCCTACTAATTCAGTTGAACTTATTTATTCATAAATTTAAGAAATTACAAATGCGCTCAAAACTTGGGATACTGTTCCTAGTTAGGATACTAAGGCATAAAAAGTATCGGTAAGGAATATTGAAAAAATAAAGTATATAATTGTATTAAAAAACAAAAAAGTATAGATACAAAATGTTATAAAGTGAGGCTATTCTGATGGCATAAAAATTGTCATACCATAATTAGACAAAACAGTCGTCATTGTTAAGAAAAATCGGAATCTATTGATGAGCAAAAGTCGTTTTGCCAAAATATTACATACTAGTGGCACCCGCACGGCTTTGCCCGTAATAGAAAATTAAAAGGTCTTTTGGTTCGCCTGTATATTTACAAATAATGTATGGGGAATTTCTCCCCAAGTGGCTTGCCCATGTTACGGTTCCAGGTTATGATAACTTGGTAATTTACTCGTCCATCTTATGACAATTTTTCTCGGTAAACCTTTCTTAAAATTAGAATAGAAAAAGAACAAAATCGAATTTTCGAAAAATCGCTTCGAGGTGCACACCCCCATGCTACAAGCTAATTCTGTGCAAAATTTCATGAAAATCGGCAGAACGGTCTAGGCGCTATGCGCGTCACAGAGATCCTGAAAGACAGAGAGAGATCCTGACAAACAGACAGATATCCTGACAGACAGACAGAGATCCGGACAGAGAGATTTCCAGACAGAGAGATTTTCAGCTTTATTATTAGTAAAGATTGTATTAGTGAAAATGAGTCTCAAAGTATAGATGATTCTAATTTATTTGTAGTGAATTTCACGTATTGCGAAGGAATGAAAATGAATGTGAAAAGATATGAAATAAGGAACAAAGAGAGCTGAAAATAAGCTGTTTTAATAATTATTTGGGTTCACCAATTGCATTTATGCTTCTAAATATAGAGGGGAAAGCATAAATATTATATTCAAAAGAATTTAGAAGGCTGTGGAGAATGCAATGTTTTTCGGGGCAAGTGCACATTCTGAAACCATTGAAAGTTTACAAGATTACATTTATTTCAATTTAATGACTTTTTTTTATTGGGTGGTAAAATAAACTTCTTTAAAATGATATTTGAGGTCCCAAACTATTATCTATCGGTGAATATATGAAAGAAAGATCAAAACAATAAGTGTCCCTAGTTAGGGAGGGGGTCCGTAACTTGGGACAATGAACATTTTTTTGCTTTATTTTTTAAGGGAGATATCTACACATCTATACCTTGTCTTGAGATGAAGTACTAAGGCACACCCTAAAAATAGAATACTTCGTTCGAATGGATCACATATGATTAATATTCTACTAAAGGTAAAAGTTCAAAACAGTCCCAAGTATGGGCATTTGAAGGTGTTCCCATAGGGTATACTCCATATACGCCGTATACTTTCAAAAGTATACGGCGAGTATTATATTATATAAAGAAAGTATACTCAGTATACTTTCAAAAATTTTTTAGACATATAACGTATGAATCAAGCTTCAAAAATTGTCATATCATGATATATTACTTGTATGGATCGCATACACATAATGTGCGTAATAGATTACTGGGAGTATATCCTCAGAAAATTTAATGGTAACATCATTGGATATACAGCGGGTTAATGCAGTGTAAATTCGGCTTTTTATATAGGAAACGGTAATGTATAAAGGAATGGGTTACGATAGTTTAAGGGGTGTTTGCAATAGTCTAAAAAATAATGTAAGTTTATCAAGAAGTCACACACGTACCCTTTCACGCAACACAAAATTTTGACTAACGTCTTGGAGTTCCTAGAACGTATCTTTTGCGTAATCAAGACTCCACTGTATTTAATAACTAGTGGAATCGGCTTTGCCCGTAGTAGAAAATTAAAAGGTCTTTTGATTCGCCTGTATATTTACAAATAATGTATTGTAAATTTCTCGCCAATTGGCTTGTCCATTTTACGGGTCCACGTTATGAGAACTGGGTACTTTACTCGTCCACGTTATGCTAATTTTGCTCGGGAAAATGTTCTTAAAATCGGAATAGAAAAAGAACAAAATCGAATTTTCGAAAAATCACTTCGAGGTGCACACCCCCATGCTACACACTAATTTTGTGAAAAATTTCACAAAAATCGGCCAAACGGTCTAGGCGCTATGCGCGTCACAGAGATCCTGACAGAGAGAGATCCAGACATCCAGACTTTCAACTTTCTTATTACTAACTAGTGGTACCCGCACGGCTTTGCCCGTAATAGAAAATTAAAAGGTCTTTTGATTCGCCTGTATATTTACATATAATGTATGGTGAATTTTCTCGCCAATTGGCTTGGTTACGGTTTCACGTAATGATAATTTCGTTTTTTTCTCGTCCATCTTAAGAGAATTTTGTTCTTAAAATTGGAATAGAAAAAGAACAAAATCGAATTTACGAAAAATCGCTTCGGGGTGCACACCCCCATGCTACAAACTAATTCTGTGCCAAATTTCATGAAAATCGGCCGAACGGTCTAGGCGCTATGCGCGTCACAGAGATCCTGACAGACAGAGATCCGGACAGACTTTCAGCTTTATTATTAGTAAAGAGTAAAGATAAAGAAGATTTTAAATAATTTAGGCACACTTACGTACATCAAAACGAAATAGTCACAGATTAATACTCATCTTAGCGCACTGTGCAATTCACGCGCTATATTGTTCGATTTTCACCACAGGTCTGAAAAAGTAAAGACCGAAATTTCCAGTTTCATTGACAAGGCTTCAAAGTAAAAGCCCATAAGCCTGTTATTTCTAAAAGCAATATGCGAAGGAGAATCTGCAGAAATCGGATAAATTTTCATCATCCAGAATTTTGGAGGTGCAATTTATGATAATTTTGACAATAATCCAATTACTCTGTTGCATAATACACTCTCCGATGGAATATAAATTAGGCAGAAAATGCATTTTACTCCGAGATTTGAGGAGGAAAACTAACACTTTGGAGATAAAATCATCGTTTATGACTGTAATAAATTTTCCTTTGGGAATCAATAACGCAGTTGCTGTTATTCGCAGAAAACTTCAAATCTTTTATAAAATTCAAAGGTTAAATATAGGTTCAAGCAACTCGAACGTGATCTTTTTCAGAAGTTTTCCCGCGACATTAGAGGTTAAGAAAATTACAATGGAATCTATCAATCTATCAAGTCAATACAAATCTATCAAGTTAAAAACTTTTCAAGGGAAAGAAAATGTAACAATATTAAATCGCACAAGTACAGGTATATTCAGAAAAACTAGAGACACGTGTTTCGGGGAATCAAAGAACACCTTTTTTCAATGCAAAAAAGTGAACTTTTGAATGTAAAGTCATCCGATAAAAGTGCTTCAGCTTAAATTTTAAAAAACTTGGGAAAAAAAGGTGGGGCAGAAAGAAAAGTGGAATTGAGACAAAACACTGTTGTGACGACATAGTGGTACAGTGAAACCCGTGTAAGTTGACCTCTTGCGGTGCAGTACTTTAGAGGTCAACTTGGACAAGTGGTCAACTTACAAAGGGTTTGTTATATGATTCTCAGCCAAATTTGGTGCATATTGGTGGTGAACATAGACAGGTAATCAACTTACAAGGGTGGTCAACTTTACAGGTTTTACTGTACTCACATTTTCGTCTATTCATAATCCTCATATTAATAGCAAATTCAATGATCGAGTAACGCTGACGTCACCAAACAATGACACTCCCGCCACGGCATGAAAATTTGATAACATTTTTTGGTAATGTTTGACATATGTAGGGAAATGCTTTATTTTGACAAGGCTGAGCTGGATCCGGTAACTTAACTACTTTACGGGTAAGACTAATTTAAGGAGAATGAAGAAAAGGAAAAGTGGCCAACATTTAACGCTACCTACTGGAGTTTAAGGTTAATCCACTGGAGTTAGGGTTAAAATTTCAACCATCAAACTATCACCAAACAGGCAATTGCTTCGTTCAAATGTAGTAGCAGTTTTCACCCGTCATACCTTGACGGACGATTTTCTAGTAGTCTAAGAATTAGCTACAATTAAATGAAACTTGAAGTTCATCCACAGGAATTGATACTGATTAGTCTTTGACGCTCATTGTTTAAGATGGAACAGTGTAGCAATTGAACGTTTCTCTCGTTAAGCATAAGTCAAGAAGTAATGGAGAATTCAGACAAAAACTGATATGCAAGTAGCTATCTCAAGAACAGGTATTGATTCATTTTTGACGCCAATCGATTCAAGAAGTATGGCAAGATCGAATTTTTTTCCGAAAAGTTTGACTGTTATATCTCAAAAAGAAATGTTACTAAAAAAACTATTTGGAATAATACACCTGTCAAACAGTGAAAGAGTTTTTCCAACTTGTGGTTACGAAGATTACCCTCCACTAATCGTGCACACCAAGAAGGTGTCCAAGAGGTCAGGACACAATACAATTGTACAAAAATTGTGCAATTAAGCGTTGTTATTTTTAATTTTTACTTTTGTGGCACACACAGGTATTAATAGGTATTAATTCAGTTTCATAGACGTAATATTCTGTGGTCGAAACGTATTACCAGATTCTTGAAAATTTTTACAGCTGTTTGAAAAATTTCACGTAACACTTTATTTGCATAATAAACCATATTTTTGCCCTGAATTTAGAAAACTACGATGCAAACTAGCGTTTCATACTTCAACTTGCGGACTACAATTTTTGTTTTAAAAGTTCATATCTGATAACATAAAATCAGCTAATGTTCCTATTTTACATCACCTAGAAATGAAATTTAAACGGAATTGTAAAGATGAAAAATTAGGCTTTAATTCCAGTATGAACTTGATACATTTCATCAAATAAAGTGGTTATACTATGTAGTACATGCATATGTACTACATAGCATACAATACAGTACATAATACAATAATGTGTTTTTTGTTTTTAAACAAATTTAACAAAATTCAAGTCTCTTCATTTACTGGACCTGAAGGAAAAAGGAGAAATATTTACAGAACTGTAAGTATTGTGCACTATTATACAGTAATTAAACGAAGAAACGAAATGAACTTCCAAAAAATACACCGAGATTCTCACAAAGAGAGTTGAATTTTTTTTTTTTTTTTTTTTTTTTTTTGTAAGGAGATACCGGCTTAAACTCATTTTAAAAAATCACCGATTTTCGGCTTAAAGAGCTTTGAAGTTCTTTTGAACTTCTAAGAGTTCGTTCTGATTTCTGAAGTTTTGGACTTTTAAATTTCGGATTTTTGAAGTTCTACTGCATTAAAGGAGGTTTTCATATAAAATATCTTGTGATTTTTATTCGTTCTTGTAAAAACTCGTAACATTTCCTTTCTCATATAAACTGCATCATTTGTTCCGCAAAGTTTGGAAATTAGCGCACAAAAATAATTTTATCATACCCCGTAATGAGCTGATTTTACTTTAAAGGTTCCTGTAGATGTCACAGGCTCTAACTCTCCTATGTAGCTTTTGGTTACCGTTTAGCACAGGAAGCCACTATGGTGGAAAAAATAAATTTTTAAAAACAAAATTTTAAGTAAATAAAATATACCGACAGGCCGGTTATACCTGCCGGACTGCAGGTTTGTCCTTGTTGTGGGCTCACCACTCTGGAATAGACAATAACCGAACAGGATCAGATGTCATCTCATTGAAGCTGAGAGTGCCAACAAACTGGTAGATAAAGTGAATTTATCTGCAGGCCCTCACTGGTGAGATAAATTCACTTTATCTACCAGTTCGTTGGCACTCTTAGCTTTAATACAAGTACAAATACAAATACAAATGTGACGACCAGCAACAGGTTCTTGTCCCAGCAAGGCTGGTCCCAGTCAATTTATTAGTCCCCAATGAAGATCAATAGCCCTCTTAAAACTATGCACCCCCTTTGCCCATTACCACCTCTTCCGGTAAGATGTTCCAAACGCCCACAACCCTACTAAAGTAGTAGTTTTTCCTTATTTCCAGGTTAGCCTGAGATTTGAATAGCTTAAAACAATGACCCCATACCCTGATTTCGGTGCAAAAACTTAATCCATTAACATCATTCATTTTGATAAATTTAAACAACTGAATCATGTCCCCTCTGATCTTCCTTTGCTCCAGGCTATACATATTAAGCCTATTTACTCTGGTATCATAATCTAAATCTGAAAATCCCCTTACTAGTCTAGTTACCCTTCTCTGAACCCTTTCCAATACACAAATATCTTTCCTCAGATAAGGCGACAAAAACTGCACAGCATACTCCAAATGGGGTCTTACTAAACTCCTATATAAAGGCAGAAGAACCTTCTTAGACGATAGGATGATATTTGCTCCAGCTCGGTTGTTGTCTATACCAGACTGGCGAGTCCCTAATAACAAGGACAAACCTGCATTCTCTGAATGGTATAACCTTGCTGACAGTATATAACGTGTAATTCTGGTTTTAGCCCTGGCGTAAAGGGTGGTAATTTACAACTAAAAATATAAAGTGTCGATGCAGAAAGTAGTTCTTAGTAGCTAAAAGTAAGTAACACATCATTATTGTTTTTTGGTAACTTTTAACGTCTAAGAATTCTGCAATCTTTCTCTATGCTTACTTTTAGAGTCGGATAGGATAGAAAAGAGATTACTCTAAACAATTCGCAATTGAATAGAAAAGAGAATGGATCTAGCAGGCGTATTCCTTTTTGTGTAGCATGATAATAAAGTAATGAGATCACTAGAGGCCAAGTCAAAAAAATAAAGGTCATTTTAGAAATGTGAAACACTGGTAAAAAGACCAAAAGAAAAAGAAATGAAAAAGGACTCCTGAAGATCAACTTCATTGAGTCAATTCATGGAAGCGCATTAAGTGTCGCGTGAGAACGAAGGTATACGATTAGAATGCACTTCTTGTTCAGTGAAGCTAGTTATTCAGTTGAATGTAATTACCTAACAGAAAAGATGGGTTCTCATTATGTAAAAACTGTTTTCATGTCTTTCATATGAAAGAAATGAAGTGTACTTCTTCACATTCTTTCGGGATTCAAACCTAGAATATTTATCGCCATGGTAATATCAAAATAGAACACTTCTGAGCACTTCGATTGCTTTGGTTATCACTCATTCTAGAAAGTATCAACCCCCCCCCTCCCCAAGGCAGGAAAAATTACAAAAAAGGAAAAATATGAAAAGCAAATAAGCAAAAAGCAAAAGAAACAAAAAAAAAAAAAAAAAAAAACGAAAGTACAGACGAAATGGTTTGACAAAAATAATTGCTCCTAGTGTTCTTTGACCATTCTATATCAAGAAATAGATAGAGTAGAAGATTATTACACATGCATGTCTTTTTAGCTAGCCTTTGTTAGTGATGTAGCCTATGTAACCTGTGTTAGAGCCTAATTGACCCATGATATAGCTTATCTAGCCGTACTATAGCGCATACTTTGTCTAGCATGTTCAATAGCTGAGGTGTCCATCAACCCCCCCCCCCCCCCCAAGGGCGATGGCGCACCTATGATGCTGAACTCCCCCTCGACTCGCCCAAAATGAGATAAAAATCTCTGTCACATTACCCCTCCCCCCTTCCCGACTACCTCTAGAATCTCTATTGTTTCACCGATCCTAAATCTCGCATCTGTTTTCATTCTCGTTAAGTGTTTTTGAAAGTTAGTACTCCAGCAGAAGATTGCTTAAGAATCCAAATAAATTAGAAAATATGGTAAAAGTAAGTTTCACTGCTGCAACATAATTGGATAGTTAGTTATCTTGTGAGCTATTTGATTTTTCGTCTTTCGAACCATATCATACACTGGTGGACAATTGCTAAGGACGGATCACAAAGGGCTATGTAGCGCTTAAAAAGTAAGTGGGATTTGGATGCCAAGTAAAATAAATTAATGCCAGAATGCTAGAACATTACAATGATAATAATTAACTGCGCTCTGAAACCAAGAAAGCTTTAAAAAGTGTTTAAAGGACAAAACGGTCGTTTTGTGCTGAATACGTAAAAGTGAAAAAATATAATTACCATTCCCAGGCATTCCGGCGCAAGATGTCAGTTTCGGATATGGCCACCTGAATGTCATGCAAGTTTCCCCACGTCGTGTGATGCTTTACACAACATTACCCTGGAGCTGTTGAGGTAATTTATCTCATTCCTCTGTCAGTCATGGATGAAGGTGTCTTTGTTTTTTGGAGGGTATTGTCGACCAGCAAGACTCTTCCCCAAAGCATCCCAAACATTTTTAATGGTATTCAGATGTGGAGAATGCATTGGCCATCCAATAAGTTGAATATCCTCGCTCTCTAGACAGTCCCGGACAGTGACTGTTCGTTGAAATGTTGCATTGTCATCAATGAAAACAAATTTATCACCCACAGCACCACGAAACATGTGAACATGAGGTAGCAGAACAATATTAATGTATAACTGGTCATCCATATTTTCTTTTAGAAGTTCAGAAGTGACGTACGGCCATTGACCGTGATCCCAACCACACCATGACACAAATTGTAGGATATAGGTCCTTTTATTTTATGTTTGCCGGCCTTTATGCAGTACCACTCTCACGCCAGATCAATTGTCGTCCACTATCATGCAACAGACTGGACCTGCTTTCATCTAAGAGTGGTTCACAAGCCCAGTCGACTTCCCTCCAATTGCGATGCTGACGACACCATTACAAACGGGCGAAACACTGACTTGGAGACAAAGGGATGCACAAAATAAGCCAACGGGGGCATCGTTCCACAACTTGCAAACGTTTGGCTACAGTTTTCCGGGATATTTTCTTACCAGTAGCAGCAGGAAACTGATTTGCTACCCCAGTAGCTGTGCTGCACCGGTTTCTTTTTGTTGCTAGCACAACGTACTTATCTTCTGCTGACGTCGCACTGCATACACGACCTTCCCTGTAACGTTTGCAACATATTCCATTTGTTCTAAATGAATTCCAAAGCTTTAAAACAACACTGTGGCTGACTTTAAACCCCCTGGCAACATCTGCCCTTTTTCAATTTTTTCAGCAGTACGGCTACCCTTAAAATTGTCTAAGTGATGTCGACAAGACATACTGAAAATTGCAAGTTCGTCTATTGATTATTTCCTGTCAAACTCTGTCCTTGAACTAAAACGGTCTTACGAGCCAAATACTTTTTATCGCTTATCAGAGCTATCACGTAACGAACAACGTCGTGAAACCAAAATTTGCATACGCACAATACGTCTGACCGTATCCCGAACTTATGCTAATTTCCGCACTTCCTTGCCTTCCATTTTGTGGTTGCAAAAGCTGAAACTGCAATCCGTCCTTAGCAATTGTCCACCAGTATAGAAGGGTTTCGTTTTCAACAATGCATCTCAAAGCTTTATCTTCCATCATCTTTAGTACAAAAGTTCCTCTGTGTGCATGCGTGAAATAAAAAAAACTTAATAAATAATGGTACGCTTTTTATTGTTAGGAAGACCGGAAAGTAATGTAGTTTTTTTTTTCTCTCTCTCAAAGAAATAAATTTTTAAAAGTTTATTTTTAATCAACGATATAAATACCCTCGTTATCAACAGCCTTTTTCCATCTAGTATGCAAATTTTCAACCTCAGATAGATAAAAAACGATAGATTTTTGGAGCAAAGTATCTGGAAATGACATCTTGGATACAAGCTAAATTTTCAATATTTTGTCGCATAGAAAGTATTTTAGCGATCGCAATCAGATGTTGCAATGGGTGAGAATATTTCCACTATTATTAGCAGAAAAGGAATGACCCTGAAACTTGATAATTCAAGACCACACTTGCCACACTACTGAAGGTGAACCTTTAAAAACTTAATGAGCTGTGGTGGACTGCTTCACCCACCATACTCACTTGACATTGCACCATCTGATTTTCCTTTATTCCTACCTATACATGACAAAAAAAACTTTAAAATCTGTCCGATATCCAAAATGCCATCTCCAGATACTTTGCTCAAAAACCAATCTATGTATCCGGGATCGAAAATTTGTGCCCTAGAAGGCAAAAAAACTGTTGATAATTAGGGTAACTACTAATTACATTGTTAATTAAACATCAAAACTTTTGAAAATATATTTCTTTGAAAAAAACATTACTTTCCGGTCTCTCTAATAAGTATTGTAAATACCGAATTCATTTAGAGCTCAAATAATAGGCTCGAAACGAGTGCTACACAAGAATTAATACTATTAATAAATGCAGCTCATGATTTCGTTAGTTTCAGTACAAAAATATTGAATTTAAATTTCACGACAACATCTTCACCCAATGGACGAATTAAGAATAGCGATGCTATAATTACTTAAATCTGAAAGCAACTGTGTTCCTCCTCAAACTACCGACTTCGTTAAACTCACAATACGTAGCGCTTAGGGATTGCAATACCGGACCAAAAAAAGCAGTACCGGTATTCGGTATTTTTTCAACGTGATACCGGAATACCGGTATTAGAAATTTCTCAAAAAACTTGCAATTACATAATGTTTTGTTGCCATATTTTATTATTTTGTGCAAAAAGAGCATTATTTACTTCTTGTGAACAAATATAAAATGAAGGAACAAATACCACGATAAAAAATCAATAATAGAAAGAAACATAATTGTTACTAAGCATGGAACTCACTTTAGTGAAAAAACTTTCTGCACTTATAAAATATTCTTCCTGATTTCACGAGGGCCGGTGGTTAATAATTTGAAATTTACGATGCATTAGATCTTGTTAGGGTTTTTCTTTCTTTTTAAGCAATCACGATTGCTTATTGTTCTCACTTGACTGTTTTGATGTCCTTTGATTTTATTTTCCCACCGCCACCCTCCGCACCATCACCGTCGACCGGCTCCTCACGATGCTGCTCCTATAGCGAAAGCCGTCTCCAGGTTGCATCCATGTCCTACACGCATACATACACACACGCATGCTTACATAATCACACACACATACACACATACCCACACATATACACAAACACATACCCACACACTCATGCCTGCACACAGACACAAAGTTACACACACACACACACTCACACACATACTCACACACACGTCTGCAACAGACACAAACACACACCTACACACACATACCCACCCACACACACACACATGCCTGTACACACGCAAAAAACACGTGATTGCGAAAAACATAATTTGAATGCAAGATGTCAAAATTCAAATTAATTTTTCTTTCCCCCCCCCCCCGTTTTTGTTTTCTTGTCGAAATTCTTTACAACTACGTATGTAAAAATCTGAAAATATGTTTCAACTGCTTATCTCTTACCTCTTTGCAAATGTTCAAGACATTACAAATATTACCTCGCTCGGTAGAAAGCTGAATAGCGAGACAGAACAGCACGCCAATATACCGACTACAATAAATTACTTTTCGTTGGACTAACAAGAAAAAGTTGTTTTTTTTTTTTTTTTTCAAAATTCAGTACAGCTGAGACAAATATTTTTTATGAAATATCATTAAGAATTGTTGCAATTGATTGTTGGAATAAATTGTTCCTTGCACAAACACATCCGTAGTTACACTTAACATTAGTTTTCACTAGAGGGCAAGTCAAGGAAATGGAGAAAATAAAAACATGGTTCACATTAACTCACGAAAGTGCGATTCATTAGCATCTGGCGATGAAAATATCATTTAGTAATATTTCCGCTACCTTTATATTCATTAATATTTTATTAATTCGTACTTTCGAAGCCAAATTTTTACTTCAATAGATCGATTCTCTCATCGAAAAAGAAATTTATATTTAAAGATATCTAATTAATTAAATTGAAAACTCTTTAATTAAAAATTAATTATTTTTAGCTAATACCGAAAATACAGGTATTCTACCACAGCAAATACCGGTATTCGGTATTGCAATCACTAGTAGCGCTACACCGTATAACAATTAGTTACTATCAAAATGGAATATGTGATGCGGAAGGTTAGCTGACTGAGCAGTTTAAATATGGTGCTTTCTTGCACTTGGTTTTAAAATAAGTCATCCTGTATGTTATTTAAAATTTGAACTTAGTTGATAAATCTACTAAAATCCCTGTCGCAGTATTTTTATCCTATCCTCATATATATATATAACTAGCTTTTACCCGCGGCTTCGCTCACGTTAATGTAGTTTTTTTCAATTGATTCAAGTTCGTGGTCAACACAGGGAGCGGTCAAATAGTTACCAAGAAAGGGTTTCTCCCCAGTTTCGACGACATTTAAAATGGCCTCCTTCCTTTAATATATCAAAAGATATGATGAAAACTGAAAATCAAGGGAGGGGGGGGGGTAAATGAAATGTCGGCGAAACTGGGAAGACACCCAAAAAATCATACAACATAAATCAGGAAAATGTTCAGGAGTTGTAAAAAAGTTAGTTTGGGTAATTCTCAAAAATTGCAATTAGAGGTCAACAATTCTTAAATAAAGTCAACCATTTCCCTTATAATCCCGATCCCCGTCAAATGGTGTCCAGCGCTACACCTTCTATCTAAATTATTGTATAGCTTTTTACCGGAGAAATCGTCCCAAAATAGGGTCAACAGTCAATATAAATCCGGATTCTAATAATGTCCCTTTCGAGTGAGAACATCAAACCTTTAAATTCCCCCGTATGAAGTAAATCAACTGTTTCTTAACAATGTAAACAGTCCTGATTAAAATACCAAAAAAGTTCAGAGTAAAAATACCATCAAAATCAGAGTAAGCACAAGTTTTTTTTTTTTTTAAAGATCCCATTTAAATGAGGACAATAGTACAAAAAACTTCTCATTTCGGAAAGAGAAACATTCCTTAAAGTCTCTATTAGAATGGTGATATCAGCGTTTTCAAATAACTTCTTCCTCTAAAGATCTCCTTCATGATTAATTCCAAAAATCTTCATCAGTACAGGTCCGATAGCATAAAAAACAAATTTTAAAAAAAGAAATAAAGAAAGAACAATACTCTCTATTGTCGCTATTAAAGTAGGGATATTAATTCCACAGAATCCTAATTAGCACCATTAATCCTTAAAAACGCACACACACAAAAAAAAAAGAAAATTAAAAGTTTCATTAAAATTTTTAAAAAATTTGCCAATGCGCTAACGTAGTCGCCTGGAGATATAAAATGAATTTTGTGGATTAATTTACATTTTAATAGCAGTTTTAATGTTATTCGAGCGTGTTGTTTCATTAATTCAGTGGATTAATTTTAACTACAATATCCTATACATAGTATTTAATGATATTTTTACCAAAATTAGTTTGGCGAAGTTTTTACATTTTAATGCAAATTTTGTAATGACTGTAGCGCCAAGATTTTTGAACACTTGTCCCAACCGCGTTATCATAACTCTGCCTATCGAATAAGTTTTTAAAATGTAATTTTTTTTCTTTTTACAATTAAATTCATTTTCTTCAACGAACGCAATCTAATTCATTATCTATTTTTGCAGTTAAAAGCAGCGTAAAAATGTAAAATAATCCAAATCGATTATTTATCGGAAAAAGGACCATAGTGCCATACATTCGCCAGAGACTTGCCAAGTTTACAAAACTGCGTAAAATGTTTGCTTTATCTACATTCATAAGATATGAATTTTAATTCCGAACAGAAGATGCTACAAAGAAAATCTTTTGCATGTATTTGGCCTTTCCTGGTAAAAAATAAATATTTTTTCAACGGTAACTGGGGGTAGGGGGGCAGACTCTATTTAATAACTTTATTTAGTTACCAAATTGTTGTACATAGCAAAAATACCCGGCGTTGCCTGGGTATGTAATAATTGTGAGAAACAGTGTAGTTACTTTTATTCGTTTTCTTCTGTAACTGAAATAACTCAAAACACACCGCTTTGACGTGATCAAAAAATCTTACTTTAAAATTTGACTTTAGAAAAGCCTTGAACAGTCAGACGAAAAGCAAAAATAGTCAACAATTCAACTATTGTCGCTATCGACAGGGAGTTGAGATGATACCCTAAATACTATATTGTGTTGAGGAAAGCCTTCGAACATGGAACCAAAAAGTTCATAACTCGTTTTTTATTCTACTTAGAAATTTGGAACAGGTGCCTTCTTCAGCAGAAAAATCAGAGCTTTCGATGGACATATAATGTTAATATGTGCAAGTATTTTTTCATCCTCATATTAGAGAACTTATATGAAAATTGGGTTTTATCGCCCCCCTAGGGGTTTTTTCCCCCCATAACGGGTTGAAAACGACCCTATGTGTTATTCTGATTCATAAACTATATTATTGTAAAGTTTCATAAAAATCCATTCAGTAGTTTTTGCGTGAAAGAGTAACAAACATCCATACATCCATACAGACAAACTTCCGCATATATAATAATAGTAAGATAGCGAATGATCTCCTGACGTCATCAACAATGAAACTCGCTCCACGTCATGATAATTTGATAATATTTTTTGGTAATGTTTGACATGCAGGGAAATGCTTTATTGTGACAAGGCTGAACTCGATCCGGTATCTTAACTGTTTTACTGGTAAGGCTGTCATTTTGGGAGAATGAAAGAACGAAAAATGAACCAGCAATGAACACTATCTACTAGAATTTAGTGTTAATTCACCGGAGTTGGGGTTTAAAATTTCAACTAACAAAATGCCACCAAACAGGCAATGGCTTCGTTCAAATGTTGAAGCAATTTTCACCAGTCACTCCTTGATGGGCGATTTTCCAGTTCATTATATGCTGAAAAAAATCATAGTCCGGATTAATGAATCGCACGGTTTTAATGACTACATTTAAAATATTTTCTTTCATTCGAGACTAGCGGTACCCGCACGGCTTTGCCCGTAGTAGAAAATTAAAAAGTCATTTGGTTCGCCTGTATATTTACAAATAATGAATGATGAATTTCTCGCCAATTTGCTGTGTTCATTTGCTCGTCCATGTTACGGTTCCACGTTATGATAATTTCGTAATTTTCTCTTCCACATTATGATAATTTGCTGGTTAAAATTTTCGTAAAATTGGAATATAAAAAGAACAAAATCGAATTTTCGAAAAATCGCTTCAAGGTGCACACCCCTATGCTACAAACTAACTTTGTGCCAAATTTCATGAAAATCAGCCGAACTGTGTAGGCGCTGTTTTCGTCACAAGATCTATGACATCGAGACAGAGATCCAGACAGAGAGACTTTCAGCTTTATTATCAGTAAAGATTCAGATTTATCTTACTTTTTATGTCTTTACTCTGAGCTTTTTTGTAAGAGCCAGTAATTGAAACTAAGTATCATCATAAAAGAAGAAGGCATCGAAATCTACTGAGAGTCAAGATGTGAAGAAGATTGATTCCCCTTCTTTGTGGAATTCCGCTGAAGAAACTACATTTTTCTCCCATTTAGGGATTTATTAAATTTCATGTGTCAGTTAGTGTTGAAAATGTTTGCTTTTTTTTCTCTCTTATGTATGGGGGAGAAGTGGGTGCAGTGAGACAGCAGAAAACAGCAATTTATTTTCTGTTGGTATAATTCCAGCCCGGTAAAACTTTTGAAAAGTCAGGTCGACATACTGTGGACAATGTTCGAGAAAAAAGTTTGCTTTCAAGTATCATGTAAGAAAAATAACTACTGTCTGACCACGGATTGTATGGAAAGACAAACATCCGTTTTACAGCCGGAAATGGACGAATCTATTATTTTTTACCGATGTCAACTTTTGCAAAGCAGAGTCTCATTCAAATGAGCGGAATATGCGCATCAAATTTTTGCTTTTCCCCCTTATTCACATAGATTCGTCTTATCTGGACGTTTGAAAATTCCATGCAATTCGTGGTTGGACAGTATGACATCATATTTTGACTCACCCAAGTGAAATATCTTCATTGTTTGCTGCACTGTTTCTAAGCTGTTAGATAAACTTAACAGACGGGTGTTATTAATCTTGCATTAGCCTTTTAACTAACGTTTATTTTAGCAATTGAATGATACATAAACAAATGTGACGACCAGCAACAGGCTCTGGGCCCAGCTAGGCTGGTCCTAGTCAATTTATTAGTCCCCAATGACGATCAACGGCCCTCTTAAAGCTATCCACCCCCTTGCTCATTACCACCTCTTCCGGTAAGTGCCCACAACCCCCTATACTAAAGTAGTAGTTTTTCCTCATTTCCAGGTTAGCCTGAGAATTGAATAGCTTAAAACAATGACCCCTTGTCCTGCTTTCCCGGTGCAAAAATTTAATCCATTAACATCATTCATTTTGATAAGTTTAAACATCTGGATCAGTCCCCTCTGATCCTCCTTTGCTCCAGGCTATACATATTAAGCCTATTAAGTCTGGTATCACATCTAAGTCTGAAAGTGATATGAATTTCCTTCGTCTGAGAATGACACCTATTGAGTTCATATTTTGCAATGAGGGAACAGTGAGATACCATCAATTCGTTGTTCACTGCTCTTGTAGAACTTTTCCATTAATTTTTTATAAAACTAGCCTTTAATGCGAATAATAATAAAATAAGTTTGAAAGCCCTGCATCAGCAAAATAAGGATAATTGATGGAATTGGAATTTTATAGCTATATAGTATCACATAAATATTTCCATTTCTTACTTATTCTGTTTGCATTGGTTTTTTTTTTTTTTTTTAATTGTTTCGTAATGTGCTAAATGTAATGATATTTTGGAAAATGGCATTTGTGACATTTATATTGTGAATTAAAAAAAAATATTCAAAGAGTGAAAGATACAGCAAGGATTAATCAAAATTTCATTCCCCGAAAATACACTGCAGAATTTTTACATTATTGAAAACGAGCTGATGTGTGTCTCACATGACTTCCTTTTACTCCAATTTAATGTCATTTTCCCATTATTGGTAATTTTAATGTGATTCAATAGTTTACTCTCTAAATATCACCAATAGTGGCCAAATTTAAACCAGATTTTAAAAAAAAATTGCCTAATTTGTCGCCAAGTTGGTGACAAAACTTGGCGACCAAAAGACTGCCGATATATCGCCAAGTGTCCGCCAAACTGTAACACTACTTGAGTTTACATCGAAATTAGCAATGATTTCCCCCAAAAAAGGGGTAAAAGACCCCCTTAAAAACGCCCGAATGCAACCAAAAGAGGAGGTGCGCAACTAGACCCCACTAGGAGTCTACGTACTAAATTTCAACTTCTTAGGACATGCCGTTCTTGAGTTACGCGACATACATACGCATATACGAACATCCATGGTACGTATATACAGACGTAACGAGAAAGCTCGTTAATTCGGGAATCGTCAAAATGGATATTTCGCGTGTCTATACGTTCTTATCCACGTGCGGTCGAGTTGAGAAAAAAAATTTCAACATTCATTCGTGGGTGAGCAAAATGGAAATTAAGGTCGATTTTTGATTTAAAACTTTTTCGCGAATACAATACTTCCTTTTTTGTAAAAGGAAGAAAAATTAGCATGTTACTCCCCTAATATAGTAACTACTGATTAGTTATCAGTTATCACTATAGCATGATTAGAATATAAACGGAGAGAATTGGAAATTTTACTTTAGAAAGTTTCTCATCAAAAATTTGAGAACAAAGGAATGTATTTAAACTTATTATATAAAATTACTTTTGTATTTGCTAAATAAAAATCCTACTCACCCGCAAAATTTCGGTAAGGCGTTCTTGTGTGTCTTTTTATTATGAGCATTGGGCAACCAAACTATGCATTTTGACTATCCCTGAGCTCATTATCACGAGTTTTCTTGAGGCGTCTGTATGTACGTAAGTGATTGTTTTTGAGTTTTTAATCTGATCGCAAGAGTGTTGAAAAAGAATTCTGTTGCTGGGTACGTAGGTATGTATGTGTGTATCTCGCATAACTCAAAAACTGTCCGCCATAGAATGGTGAAATTTCGTATGTGGAGTTTTTATGGAGATGCCAAATACGGCATCAGTTTGACAGTATTTTAGCTGAATCAACGCTTAAATTGTTTATATCTAATGTGAATCTCAATAAAACGGTCTTCTCAGTATAGCTTGACGCATAAGTTTGGAGTGTAAGTATTTTGAATGGTATTCCGGTTACCCTAAAGCACTATTTTACAGCATGTTTGTTCTTTATACATGCTCCATAGAGTAGAGCTTCTGTTAATGCAATTTTAAATGCTAACGAAAACAGCTCATTTCTTTACATTTAAAAGAGTTATTCTCTATGCTTACTCTTTTTTTTTTCTTGAGCAGAAGAATTTCTAAAAAGTTATGCATTAAAAAAGTGTTCCTTCTGACGCTCGTATACATTTCTTTGAGTTAATTAAAAAATAACGATTATTTAATAGACTAAAAAGTAGTGCAGGGTTAATAACAGATTTATTCAAATAACTGTAGTGTTTACAAAATTTAGTGAAAAAAGTGGACCCCATACCATGGTTTTATTTCCTGTGCCTGAAAATCCAAACTATAGTTCTTGGATTTGACGGCGGCAAGGACGGATCCAGAAAATATTATCCGGAAGGGAGAGATTACTTTTTACTCTTGACTCTTTGGATATTTAATATCTAAAAAAATTCGGAGGAGCTTACTAAACCGCATCGCTTACCTTACGTAATCAAAAGTGTTCTACAATACTGTTTCTTTCCAAATATTCCGAGAACCTTCGAACCCATCTCTAGTATCCTCTAAGATCATCTAAAATTGAGGTTTTCAAACTTCAATTTCGAAAACAATCCTGTTGAAAGTTCCGGTCCCAAAATTTATCTAGACTAGAGTAATAAGAAAGGGATTACGATTTCGTTTTTCATACCTGAATTTCGGGGAAGTTTAAGCCATCGAAGATTATGTAAAATTGTGTTTTTGAAAATTAAATGTCGTAAATATACCTGAAGAAAGTTCCTGTACCTCGGCTCAAGGAGGGGGCGATCCTCCCCCCTCCCGTGTATCCGTCCTTGGACGGCGGCAATGCGGAGAATAGGAAGAGGGGGATAATGCTAGTGCGATGCTGAAAGTTATTTAATAAAGTTAATAACGATTGAGCAGCAAAGCATTATTTTTCTCCAAAGAATGGCTATAAATGAACTTCAACAGAATCGAAAATTAGTGCTGGTAGGGAGAAATTTTGGCAGCCAAAAAAGCAGAAAGAACTGCTTTTTTGGCTACCAAAATTATTTTTGGAGCAGAATCAGCATTGCCGTATAGTTATAGAGGAAATAAAAGTCGAGGACAAAAATTCTTTTTTAATCAGGAAGATCAGGACAAAAAGTTAAAACTTAGGAAAAAATCGAAATTTATACTATACTACTGTCTTTGACACTTTTTCCCCCTTCAAGGTATGCTTTTAAATTCGTCTTTATCCAAAATATTTGGAAAACGTGCAAGTGTGTAAGGTATCATCAACGTCATTATAGCAAATTTGGTTTTCAAGTTACTTCGCACAAGGGCACAAGAAGCTGATGATTGACAAAAAATAAATTCTATAAAGTTCTAATTGTGTTCTTTAAGTTTTTCTTAGCTAACTTAAATATATATATATATATATATATATATATATATATATATATATATATATATATATATATATATATATATATATATATATATATATATTTTCAAAAGATAGGAAACGTAAATAAAAAACGTTTCGTTCGTAAGACAAAGCAAATACACACATTTTAATGTTGTAACATCGGATGTCGTATACTTTAATTAATTTATTTCGACATAAACATGTTACAGCGGCATACACATTGTAACACACATTTTTATTCACACTACAATAGCATTATAGAGTTCGAAGATTTTTTGACATGACTTATTGATAGGACTATAAATTAAGCTTAGTGTGTATGGTCGTTAAACTGCATCCATTAATAATTTCACAAAGCACCGCATTGTAAATCTTCATTTAGAAGGCAACTTAATAGCTGCTTAAAGTTTTAAGAGAGTGACAGTAACTTTATGGAACACTGGACTCGTTCGAGACATATACTTCTTAATACGTATATGCGAAAGAAATTGTAATTATGTTTTGTAATATATACTGAATAGTAATTAGCATTTTTTAGTATATACTACCATTATTTTAAATTGAAACTATTAGATTAAAGAAGATAAATGAAGGTTTTTGAAAACTTTGAGAGAAAGTTTGACAGTATAAATATCACGAGCAAGAAACTAACAATAATTGCGAACATAAATGACAGCAGTGAGAAAAAAGGATGAAGTGCCAAGTTCAATAGAACACTTAGATATAGGCTTTCATCAAAAACTTTTTCGAAATTATGCTATATAGCTGCACCTACTAAAACTACTACATACAATGTTCAACGAAAAGATAGACTGACTTTTGGGTATTTTCTCTCAAACAAAAAAAGAAACTATCTGGTGTACAAATAAGTTTGAAAGGATTTTTGTTCAAGTTTGACACTGAAAAAATGGTTTCATGTTCAGTTTTTGAAGTATTGTCCATCTGGCCGTTACCTTTTCCAATTTTTCTGACAATTTTCGGATGCCTCCTCGAAAAAACAGCACGTCTTTTAATGCAATCCACGAATCGATCCAATTTTGGACTTCTTCAAAAGAGCAGAAGTGCTGATCCTCAAGAAAATGCGTCATCGACGAAAACAAATAGTAATCAGAAGGGGCAATGTCTGGGTTATATAGCGGGTGGGGTAGGATTGTCCATTTTAGGGTATCCAGGTATGTTTTGACCTGCGGCGCAACGCATATTGACCGTTCCCAAGCGGTAATTCTGTAATCCGCGCTATGGCTTGATTTCATCCATGCTCAATAGATGGCGCCACTACTTTTCATGATTTTTTTTGCTTTATTTTCAAAAATGTCTTGTGTCTTTTGAAGTTTTAACCATGGATAGCTTATCATCCTGCTTTACTTATTCAAATATTAATATTACAAACGATCAAAACGAAAATTTAACTTACAGAGTAAAGAAATCACTGATGAAAATGCTGCAAATGTAAGTTTTAAAATTTTTTTTCTTAATTTAATTGCTGATATTCCCGAAAAAAAAAAGATATTCTTAAAGGGACAGAACAGCCGATTTAAATTATTGGAATTTAAAAAAAAATGTGAAAATTCATGTGCCTAAAGGTTTAACGTTGTAATTAATAATTTAATCAACGGTCTAATTGATACAACTATATCAATTAGATAACATTATATGCAGTATTCGGGGGGGGGGGAGTACATGTATATAGTGTGAAATGTAAGTCAGAACAGCTCTTTTACAAAAGTACTCCAATAGGCTTTCTAGTTTTTTATTAATTATTATTATTATTATTTTTTTTTGAAAAACACAAAGTCAACACACACACACACACACACACACACACATATATATATATATATATATATATATATATATATATATATATATATATATATATATATATATATATATATATATATATATATATATATATATATATATGCCAATGAATTTTTTTTTTGGTGGTGGGGGGGGGTGTGATCGCTTCCTTTTTGGGGGGGGGGACACATTCACCCTTAGTTTTATTTACCCATGTTTTGTAGCATTTTTTAAAATTAATTTTCTGTTTAGTTTGTTCTTTAAGTTTTGCTGTTTTTTCCACCAGTACTTACATGTTCTTAACTTAATTGCTATGTTGGGCCTTTTTTGGTTAAAGATTTTTTAGACTGTATTTGTGTTTTAATAAAAATTGAATTAACTTCTCTTTTGATTGGCTTATACAGATTTAACTTAAATATGCTTGTTAATTTTATACACGGAACTGGTTACAGCAACACAGTGAAGATACAGAAAGTACTTGGCGTGTTGCAACAACATATCCGAAATCAGGGAGTTTTAATAAATACAAAATCAGCTATCGCTGTGTGCATGACAGATAGAATAGTTTCTGGG
The DNA here is from genome assembly GCF_026930045.1 of Uloborus diversus. Taxonomy (NCBI): domain Eukaryota; kingdom Metazoa; phylum Arthropoda; class Arachnida; order Araneae; family Uloboridae; genus Uloborus; species Uloborus diversus. The sequence continues at coordinate 237,229,287 of NC_072731.1, read as the reverse complement.
GATGGTCCTTCAAAGCATACAGGATGCACTGCTAAATTGACAATCACAATACAAAGGCAAATTACTTTCAATTAAATGTATATATAACAGGGTTTGAAATAAGGTTCAATTTCTAGAAGGGGAATGTCCCCTGTTACTTCAGATTCCACGGGGGGATTTTTTGAATTTCGGGGAGAATTTTTATAAGTTCTGAAAATTTGTTTACAATTTTTTTTATAATTCATTTTATTTCATTTTTCTATTTATTCATTTTTAAATTATAATTTTTTTGGTGTAATATCAATCCCATTTTCAAATAATTATTCCCTAATTTTGCAATTTTACTTTATTATTTCATTTTCAATAAAATATTTTACAACTAAGTAACATCACATACACTCAATTATTTTTTTTCCAATAGAACATTTTCTGGTTCTAATTATCCGAATGGGGTTCAGTCCCGATTGTTTAGAAAAATATTTCTACTGAACAAAGACTTTTTTTCTGGCGATCAAAAAGTTCAAGTAAAAAATTGCCTATAATTTTCCAAAATGGACTGTCGTTTCCAGCAGTTTTCGGATCGCATTTCGACCGGCGGGTCGGAATTAGTTGATATTGGCGGATCGGAATCGGTTGATGTAACCAGTTCTGTGTATAAAATTAACAAACATATTTAAGTTAAATCTGTATAAGCCATTCAAAAGAGAAATTAATTCAATTTTTATTGAAACACAAATACAATCTAAAAAATCTTTAACCAAAAAAGGCCCAACATAGCAATTTAGTAAAGAACATGTAAGTACTGGTGGAAAAAACAACAAAAGTTAAAGAACAAACTAAACAGAAAATTAATTTTAAAAAATGCTACAAAACATGGGTAAATAAAACTAAGGGTGAATATGTCCCCCCCCAAAAGGAAGCGATCACACCCCCCCCCCCCCCCACCAAAAAAAAAATCATTGGCATATATTATATATGTGTGTCTTTGTGTTTTTCAAAAAATAAATAAATAAATAAATAAATAAATAAATAACTAGAAAGCCTATTGGAGTACTTTTGTAAAAGAGCTGTATAGTTGTATCAATTAGACCGTTGATTAAATTATTAATTACAACGTTAAACCTTTAGGCACATGAATTTTCACATTTTTTCTTAAATTCCAATAATTTAAATCGGCTGTTCTGTCCCTTTAATAACATTTTTTTCCGGGATTATCCGCAATTAAATTAAGAAAAAAAATTTAAAACTTACATTTGCAGCATTTTCATCAGTGATTTCTTTTACTCTGTAAGTTAAATTTTCGTTTTGATCGTAAGACATTTTTGAAAAGAAAGCAAAAAAAAAATTCATGAAAAAGTAGTGGCGCCATCTATCGAGCATAGAAGAAACCAAGCCATAGCGTGGATTACAGAATTACCGCTTGGGATCGGTCGATATGCCGGCGCAACATGTGGCCAAGCATTATCATGTTGCTAAACTACCTTGTAGTGTCTTTCGTTATATTGTGGCCGTTTTTCCCGCAGTGCTCGGCTCAAACACATCGAGTTCAGTAAAGTTGTTTGGCACCAGCCTTCGTCCAATACAGCCTCCAATTCGGCCTCTTCAAACTTTTGTGGCCGTCCATCGTGCTCTTTGTCATTGGTATCAAAATCATCACTTCTAAAACGTCTATACCAAAACTCACACGTGGAAATCGATGAAGCATGTTCCCCGTAAGCATATTGCAGCATTCGATGGCCTTCAGTCGCACTTTTCTTCAAATGGAAGCAGAAAAGTAACTTTTCCCGCAAATTGTGTTTTGTTGACACAAAAGTTGACACATTCAGAGCACACAAAAACTATGTTGTTTCCACTTCAGTGAAATGTCACATACTAAAAATGAAAGCCTAATGATGATATTATAAAATGAAGTTAGTTGCAACATTGTCCATTTCGATCAATGTCGCCATCTCTTGAAAATCCTTTAAAACCTATTTGTACACCAGATATTCATTTGCCTGCACACCGATTAGTTCTTGTTCACATTAAAAAGACTAAAAAATTGTTTTCTACCCTGTAGTAGAAATCAATGAACTTTTAACTGCAGAATCAGAAAAAGACAATTATTTATCCCATTTATAAAAAATGTTCCTTGATAACAAAATTTCTGAACTTGGCATTTTGATTGCATTGAATGTACTCAAAGTTCAGATTCAAATATTAATCTAATTTACATTTCTGGTTTCTAGTGCAGTTCTTCCAGTAATTGTAATCCTCCACCCACACAAATAATCACCTATAGCCCCCCGTTAGATCTATAGGTATTAACATTCCAGGCACTTCATGGACGCAGAGCGATTTAATTTTTGAAATTTTATTCATCAGTTTTAGGTTAATCTCTGCTTTAACGATTGGGTTCCACGGCTTCTGTCACTTATTTAAGATGAAAGCGCGCAATATTTCAGGGTGGCGACAGGAACTGTGAAAAACATTTCCCTGACTTTCCCCTGATTAAGTTTCACCAAATTTCCCTGATTTACATTACCAATGAGAATGGTTTTCTTTCTTTGCCCTACTTGAAAACCATTAAATATTAAATAAAATGTAGTGTTTAAAACGTTGTAAGTTGTTAATTAAAATATATTTTGAAAAGATGCTCCATTTTTTTAAAGTAAAAACAATATATATTAAACTATCTACAAAGAAATATTATAAGAAATTATTAAAACCACTCTTAAAGACATATCTAATCATTATAAAACTAAAAAGTTCACATGGAAATAATTTTGAACTACATTTTTAAGCAGTATAGTTATTGCTGCAAGAATAACAAGTAATAGTGATCGGAAAGGGAGGGGTCAAAGTGCAATTTTGTACTTAAATAAAAGCAATGGGGCTTTTTTTTTTAAATTGGTCCCCAAAATGCAGCTTTAGGCAACATTTGGTAGCTTTAGGGGGGGTGCATGACTCTCCCCCCCTGAAGTAATGTAGATTTACTTACGTAAATAATAGACATATTTATGTAAAACATATTGAAACATTTTAACTAGTCATACTGAGCTATTCTCTAATCAAGAACTTAGGTTTTGATGAATTAATATAGTATTCTAACTATGAAAAATAATAAAAAAAATATTTGCATATGTGCACAAGGTAACGAATTTCAAATCATTTCATTATTTGTTGAAAAACTTTTAGATTACTTTTGTAACAAACATTAAAATGCAAAAAAAAATTCAAAATAAATATATATATATATATATATATATATATGTATATAACTTAGTTTTAAAATAATGCAACCGAAAAGGGAGGTGCACAACTAGATCCCACTCAAGGGCGCCCATATGCAAAATTTTAAGGGGGGGGGGCTCAGATACTTTCTGTATGATTTAGCAAGATATTTTCCCCATAGAAACCGATCTCAGTACAGATTAGAGTTATTAAAGCTTGACATTTTTAATACATTATTCATTAATGGCTGGAGAAGAAATGTGTTTACATTTTTGCACAGAAAACGGTACTAAAAGCAGGGAAGTTCCAAGTTCTAAAGGGGGAGGGGGGCTTGAGCCCCTCTTGTCCCCTATATGGGCGCCCTTGATCCCACTAGGAGTCTACATACCAAATTTCAACTTTCTAGGACATACCGTTCTTGAGGTATGCGACATACACATGCACAAACGGACGTCACAAGAAAACTTGTTGTAAATAACTCGGGAATCGTCCAAATGGATATTTCGCGTTTCTATATGTTCTTAGGCACTTATCCACGTGTGGTCGAGTGAAAAAAAAAAACTCAACATTCATTCGGGGGTGAGCAAAATGGAAATTAAGGCCAATTTTTGAGTGAAATTGTTTTTGCAAATACAATACTTCCTTTTTTGTAAAAGGAAGTAAAAAGCAACGAAAGCCAACCAAGGATCTGGACTTCAAACGCGCTTTACTCAAAACTTTAAATAAAACGTCCACTTACATCCCTTAGCTTCTCACTGCCTCAAATGAAAAATTAATATCAGAGCCCAAAAGCCACGGGAATCCGAATTCGCATTGGTAAGAAGTTGTTCACACCAATCTTTTCATGGAAACGAAATGTTCTTTATTAACTTGTACAGGAATCTTAAAACCATTTCGCCAACCTGGATTTTCATCAGTTATTTCACTTTCTGGCCTGTGGGTCTGCTTCAAGACATTGTATTGTTTCAGCACTTAACACAAATAAATATTTAAGCATTGGTTTGGTAGAAGAATTTATATCAAAAAAACCGTAACTAATCAAATCTTCTTGTAAAAATATCAGTTTTAATTTTGAGACAATTCTTTTCACTAAATTCTTCCATTCCTTCAATTCATTAAGAAACATTTTCCCAATACATTATTTAATATTCTGTGATAATCCACTTTCACATCCCCCCATACACATTCACACCCGGGGAAAGAGCTTACGCTCTATCACCGACGGTAAATCACGATCCATATCCTTTCACATTTTACTGCACTTTATTTCGACATTACCTTTTGATCTGTATTTAAAAATAAGTGGTTAAGGCAACTTTACAACCAGCAAGAAAATTCACACTGTACTCCAGATAAAACTAGATGATTTTGATTCCATTTGTAAAAATACCAGTAAATTTTCTGCATATCTGCAAAACAAATAAAGTGAAACATGAATTTTTGTTGATATTGTGGGTTTTCTTCCAGAAAACGTATTCAAATGAAGTGAAACACTCACAAATGATCTCGTGATGACCTAATGCTATTAAATTTACAATCCAAACAGTTTGAGAGAAATGTTCTACAATGTCATTTTGGACTCAATACACGATTTGTGGCAAATTAATCTCTCTCAAAAGACATAAATTGGATAGATCCTGCTAGCTTCCCAAAAAACGAATCCCTAAAAAGAAATCTTACCAAATTATGATTTATCGGATTATGCAAAATCAGACATGATAAGTTCCTGGAACTTTTTCAATTTTCTAGGCACTATTCTAATCTCAACATGCACTTAAAAGATTCAGCAAAGTACGAGAACCTAAATGTTGGTTTCTCTGTATGATTTCAATGATGAAGGCAATACAGAGGAATTGCAATGTCATAAAGCATATAAAAGGTGCATAGTTTGCGCTTTTAAACTTTTGTACAAACTTAATATTTATAGATCAATGTATCATGTATCCTCCTTCAGTGGCGTAGCTAGACCCGACTTTCGGGGGGGGGGGGGTACTTCTTTTATATATATATATGTATGTATAATCGCTTGGAATTTTTTCCTTTTCTTTTTTTTTTCTTTCTCTTCTCTCTTCTTTTTCTCTTTTTTTTGAGACTAACTTTTCGGGGGGGGGGGGGTTGTCCCCAAACCCCCCCCCCCTTAGCTACGCCCCTGTCCTCCTTAAAATGTGCTGTACATATCATTGTTGCGGTGGAATATTGATGTAACTGCAAAATTAATTGAGAATGAGTTATTGTCGTCACTGGGTCCAAACCTGATAATGCCATACGGAGGAACACTTAACAGATTTGTTTTTCAACTTTTAGCCACCAGGGCAAAAGTAACTCAACTATATGTTTCATTGTTATGAAGTTGCTTCATGTATATTTGGTTCTACTGTAAAATTACTTTTTGCAGTTGTGTCAGTGTTCCACCAGAACAGCGATATGTCCTTACCCTCTCGAACACTCAAGTATTTTGTGAAATGTATTTTTCTGTCTTGAAAATACAAAATTGCTTCCGTTCGAACCTTTGACAAGATCTTGCAGATTACATATTGATTCATATTGAACAATGATTTAATTACGAGTATGAGGATTATGATACAAGAATGGACAGCATAACTTCCAGTTCAGCAAAACTAGCTCGGTCCCTCAACGGTTGAGTAAAAAGTACCTATTTCAATGCCCATTTATTTTACAGTCGAATTTTGTTGGGCTATTCCACAAAAAAAAAACTGCCATTATTTTCCCTTACATAAGAGCTCATATATATTATAAGCGGTTTTTCCCCCCCAATGGCAGGCTACAATTCAGACAAAATAAGAACACTAACAATAAAAATTAGAACAAAAAACAAAGAAGGTCACAAAGTAACTTGTTTAGCCAAAAGTGCCCTGGCCTCGCAGTAACAGCCGTGCAGAGTTGAGGAGACAAGTGTAGGGCAGACAAGGAGATGGGCTGAGTTCATGTCCATATCCAGATTTCAGAGCATGCATTTAGGGCTATAGCGAATATTTATTCTGTGAAAGTGTTTTCCGAGATGATCATGCTCCTCAAGAGCCTGAAAAGGGCAACTGCTTTGAACCTGGGATGGTCCGGGATGTCTGCGGTTGAGTTGAGCCAGGTTTTGGATGAGTTGCCTTCTCGAAAGTAACTAGATAGTGTGTTCCGGAGCAAGTCTCTGATTGTCACCTTCATGGAGTGGAAAGATAATGTCCTGGAAAAAAGTTTGGGTGATAGTTGTGCCTTTTTTTGCGAGAAAATACGCCTCCTCGTTACCCAGAATCCCACAGTGACCAGAGATCCACTGCAGAATGATAACCTTGACTTTCGAGGCAAGGACATCTAAACTGGAGATGCATTAATTGATGGACGTAGACTGTGATTAATATTATTATAAGGCAATGAACAAATTTTTGTCCTTGAGAAATCACACATACCTTTCTGATTTCTTAAGCAACAAAATTTTTTTTATTAGCCTTTTAAATAATTATTTTTAATGAAACATAAAAAGCTGTCACGTGCAGGTCAAAATGTGCTTTTTCATAGAATGACCCTGTTGTAACATCTGTAAAAATTTAAATACAAATTAAAAATACTTTAAGTGTTTTTTTTTTCTTTTCAATTTCAGAATTTTTTTTGTTACACATAACTCTGAGGTGCCATAAATCATTCAGCTATGAAATGTACTATGAGAAGGGACTATGTAGTTTTTCTTATATAGTAATAGAAAACAAATTATTTTTTTAATCTATGAAAGTGGGTCGAAATATGATTTTGTCGACTGGGCCAAAGTTAGCCCTGCATCTATGTATACATATAAAACCAGTAACTGGAAGCGAAAAAAAAGACCTTGTTGCAGTTCATCAATTGGAAACATTTGCAAATTGACCAATGATTGCAGCTAAAAATGTTACGTTTTTGATCAAGCTGGTGTGGCTCGATGTTTCTTTCAAAGATGAAAACTGAAAAAACTGACACTTTTTTTAATCATCAGATGCAGCCATAAATTTTATTTTAAATCGCTGACTTATTTTAGTTAAAAAAGTACACGTATATTTCATAGTTTATATATTTCTCTTAATTTCACAAAACTGTTAAAAAATTAACCGGTTTGAACAATGCTTGATCACAGCAGAAGTAGGCGGATAGAAACGTATAAATGTAACAACACTTTTTGAGGCGTTTATCTGGTAATGCTAACAGCCTTGCACTTAAATTCATTAATTAGCTGTACCATACTTTTGTTAAGGGCTTACTGATTAACATACGAGTCAACAATCCAATTTTGTAATTCCTGTACTAAAAACTTGAGATGGGTCATTGGGGTTAGACTAAAAACTTAAGCATGTGTAATAAGCCAAGATTGGGTAGCGATCTTTACTGCATCAGCAGTTCTGGGAATTAGCGAGGGGGCAGAGCCCACAAGTTGATAAACATTTTTGAAAAACGAAAAATTGAACAAAGAATGTTCATATGTGCCCCTCTTCCCCGTGCATAATTTTAAACATTCAGGACCTCATTAATGCATATAAATTTGTGTGTATCCCAAAGGCGAAGGTACCTCTTTTAACCTCAGATAGACTGGCAGTTATGAGTAACAAAGAATCAAAATAAATCACCTCATAAATAAAAGGAATAATCCTTACAGAATTCCTTGAATGAAAAATCATAAGAAAATAATGTGTATATTTTATCAGAAGTGTTTAAAAAATAAATTTATAAATGTTTTTCATTCTATATATATATCTTTATTTAATAACTCAAAATTCAACATAAGTAAAACATCCATAAAGAAAAAAATATAACTTGATACATACAAACAGATGTTTCTTCTACAATAAATTAATATCATGAATAAAATTCTTGTGCACTTTATTCAGTTTTGAAAACACTTTTTTTTCCTGAAATGAAAGTAAAGCAAACCAAAACATTGAAAAGCTTCATACAATTTTAAATAAATTAAAAGTGAAAAAGAAATACCATACCAAATGATTCAAAGCATTTTTGTATGTACATTGCAAATAATAGCAAAACTTTGAACCTGCTCTCCTCTGAAACGCAAAATCACAATTTATGAGAGAAACAAAATAATACATATTAATCATAATATTAATAATAACAAAAATAGCAATTATGAAGAGGGGAATGTGAGGCAGAATGATTTAGTTTAAGATGATGTACCATTTTCAAAATGAACATATTTGGAATTTCTTCTGAAAATTATAGTATATGAAGATAAAACAATGCATTTTATAATAAAACGTTCATTAAAGCATTATTTTTATTTAATAGAAAACTTTTCAAATGAAATGTTTTCTATTTGATCATTGAAACTTTATTTAATCAAATGAATGAATAAATAAAAAGAATGAATAAATAAATGAATAGTAATAAAATAATGAATAAATAAAATTAATACATACATGAGAAAAAATAAATGATTTAGTAAATGATTGAATTAGTAAACGAAATGAACTATTTAACTTTGTCCTATCCACATTGCCCTGAATGCATTTGACTAATTGCACACAATATTTTTACTAATAATAAAGCCGAAAGTCTCTCTGTCTGGATCTCTCCCTGTCAGGATGTCTGGGTCTCTGTGACGTGAATAGCGCCTAGACCGTTCGGCCGATTTTCATGAAATTCGGTACAAAATTAGTAGTATGGAAGTGTGCACCTCGAAGCGATTTTTCGAAAATTTGATTTTTTTCTTTTTTTATTCCAATTTTAAGAAAGGTTTACCGAGCAAATTATCACAACGTGGATGATTAAATTACGAAATTATCATAACGTGGAACCGTAACATGGGCAAGCAAATGAATACAGTAAAATTGGTGAGAAATGCATCATTCATTATTTATAAATATACAGGCGAGCCAAATGACCTTTTAATTTTCTACTACAGGCAAAGCCGTGCAGGTACCACTATTTAAAATAAAACTGGGCTTAAATATCTATATAAATAAAACAAAGAATATATATGTGTGTGTGTGTATATATATGTATGTTCCCTATACAAATCCAGTTTACGTCGGATCTGGACCAAATTTGGCAGGGAGGTACTTGGGCCTCCGAGAAGGAATGTAGGGGGGTTTTCGAATCCCAAAAAAGAACCGAATCATTCGAATTTTAAGTTTAAAAGCAGAAAATAGCATTAAATGGCTCTTTCTACACGGAATAATTATCTAATTTCTTTAACTCAGGTCCCATTCGAAAGCCCGCGAAAAATACCCATAGAGTTTACTCAGTTTCTAAGAATTCCAAAAAAAAAAAAAAAAAGCCTGTAAAATCACCGGGAAAAAATTAAAAAGCACTTGTAAGCCTAATGGAACTCTATTTTCATATTGGAAAATTTTCGTTTGCGCGATCTCATTTTAAATTAACTTTTAGAAGGTTGCCACATTTTTTCCTTCGCTGTGATTAAATAAAATTTTGTTTTTGTTTAGATTTAAAAATTTCCCCTTTTTGATTATTATTTGGCGATTTATCTTTCTTTTTTTTAGTTGTATTTATGGAGGGTTGCATTTAATTTATTCGGGAATTTTTGATTAGCCATTTTCTTTCTTTGAGAAAGATTATTTTGACTGGAAATTTGACAGTTTTTTTTGAGCAATCACATTGCTTATTGTTTTCATTTGACTGTTTTGAATTCCTATGATTTTATTTTTCCCCCACCTCCCTCTGCAGCACCACCGTCAACCGGCCCCTTCCGATGCTGCTCCTCTAGCGAAAAGTCTCCAGGTTGCGTCCTAGAGACTGTTTTCGCCAGACTTTAACGCACACACATACCTACACATACACATGCCTACACACTGTCATGTACATATACACACATGCCTACATACACATACAGAAATGCCTGCGTACATACACACACGCACACACCTACACAAAGACACACACACACATGCCTACACAATGATACACATACTTGTGATTGCGAAAAACATAATTTGAATTTAGAATGCGAAAAATTCAAATTAATTATTATTATTATCTTATTTTATTATTATTTTTTTTTTTAATCTAATTGAAGCTGGATTGTTGAACATGCGTCACTAGACATAATTTTTATTGTCAAGGTACACCATGCAAAGCCGGGCGATGCAGCTAGTTAAATAAACAAAAACACTACACTGAATATTAGTAGATCTCAAAAATACTTAACAAATATAAAATATAAAAATGCTTAAATAACTCAAAAGTACTTAATGGTCTAAAAATACTTAAATAATTATTAACAAGAACTTTATCATTTTTTTGGGAATCATTTTCCAATAAGATGAAGCCTCTACACATTCTTCAAATGCAATTTGGGATTTTCGGACTAAACATCATGTCCAATGGGTTGGTCGTATAGATCCCAGCCTTTGGGACCTAGACCACCAGACCCGACTCCAGTTTACTTCTTTCTTTGGAGATTTTTAAAACAAGAAGTTTACAAAACCAAAGTACCCATTTTCAGGAATTGCGCAAATGGCTTGACAGAGCGGTAGTAAAACTAAGAAATGAAATTTCACTTAGAGCAACGGTTGTTTCCATTTACAAAAGGGCATGTATCAAGTGTGGCGACCATTTTCAGCATCCAATGTAAATTTTGAAGATTGATTAAATGTACTCACTGATGTTAGTGTAACTTTTTTATGATTGATTTTTCCTTTGCGAAAAACACAGGAAAGTAATGCTTCTTTTATACTTATTGTTATCTATTGTGTTTTTTCACTTAACAAAATGTTCAAACTTATTTTGATATAAAAATATCATTTTTTTAAACAAAGAAAGCAACATGCTTACATGAAACGGAAAAGTCCGACTCTTCGCGGGTTTTCCTTTTTCAACGAATGCAGATTTTTAGTTTCAAACAAATACCTGAATTTCTGCTGAACTTGAAGCCCAATAGGATTTGTAGTTGTATCATATGAAAGCTTGTGAAATGGGATAGTTTGTGGTAGATTTGACTGATTGTAGCTCAAACGGTTGTTATAGAAAATATTGATTGAAAACTTTGACACCATTTCAACTCTGAGTGTGTCCAATGTTCCAAAGCTTGTAGCACATTGTAAAATGCGACAATCTTGATGGAAAAAGTTCCATTTTGTAGGATTTAGTCTGCTCTTTCCAAGTATGTACTTAATTTGTGTGTAGGTCTTACAGGAATTTCAGAAATCTGTCGTTTTTCAGAATTTTGTTTTTTTTTTTACTCTTTTTCCTTATATCTACCACTAGCTGCATTGCTTGGCTTTGCCCGTTCCATCTTGAAAATAAAAACTGTGTCAAGTGATGTATATTCAACAATCAGGCGTAAAAAATAAATTTTAAAAAATTCATGATTTCCTTTCCAAACAATGACGACAGATGTTAAAATACTTTTAAGAAATTAAATCCAGAAAGGTGGATTTAAAATGTGTAACCATGGAAACACAAAATAAAATAAGTTTAAGGAATTAAAATGCGAAAGAAAATGGTTCACAATTTGAATCGAATCGAGATTTCTTAAACTTGATTTTAAAAGGTTTGTAACTTTTTTTCTTTTGAGATAAAAGCTTATTTTTTCGACCATAGGTAGAGTTAGATCTGGAGTAAAAAATGTCGCTTTTTCCAATGGCGTCAAAAAAAAAAAAAAAGCTGCAGAACAATTCCTTCGCTTTTTATTGATTTATTTAATGAAGAAAGTAGTAACTAAATTTCAGCTAAGCCTAAAAAAATTCGAGCTAAAACCGCAAATAACTCCCGCCATAATAAAGTTAGAGCATTGAAACAAATTGCGTAGAACGCGGAAAATTCTACCCTTTCTAAAGATATGTAATATTAATTTGTGCAAGTAATTTTTCACCCCCATATTTGAAAATTTATGTGAAAATTGAACGTAAATTGGAATAAAAAAGGAACTATTCATCGAATTTTATTCGAACTGGTCTGCAAACCTTCTCAGGACTTAAAGGAACAAACTGAAAATTATTTCCCATTGACAAGTTACCATAAAATATGGTAACTTGTATTTAGGTAAAACATGTGACAAATAATCACTTAGTGACGGTTATTCAATTTTGATAAAAAGTGCAGATACGACTTTTGTTCTTAGGACGGCAGTACTACTCTATTCTATGCTTCTTTCTATATTTTCTGAACTTTACTACTTTGAATAAAAAACTGAGCGGTAGGACTGAGTAAATACCTTGAGAAATAAAAAGCATAACAAAACTCACATTTTTATTCTTCATTCTCAAGCGATATTTCTTTTCAAATTCAAAATATTCTTGCCCAAGATAAGCCATTTTTCTCAAACTGAAAAGAATCACATATACAGGGTGAGTTGGATTGAATCTGCCATACAAAAGGCGGTGATAGAAGAGCCCAAGTGGAGCCTTAAATGTAACTGGGTTATGGTAGATATAAGGAAAATGAGTTTAAAAAAAAATTCTGAGAAGACGACCAATTTCTGAAATACCTGTATGACCTACAAGGAAAATAAATATATTTTGAAAGAGCAGATCAAATACTACAAAATGACACATTTCCCATCAAGATCGTCGCATTTTATAACGAGCTAAAAGCTTTGAAACTTTGGACACACTCAGAATTGAAATGGTGCCAAAGTTTTCAACCGACATTTTCAAAAACAACTGTATGAGCTACAATCGGGCAAATGTATTAAAAACTGGCCCATTTCAATAGCTTTCAGATGATGCAACAACAAATCATATTGGTCTTCAAGTTCAGCAGAAATTCAGGCTTTCATTTGAAACAGTGCAAAAATCTGCATTCGTTAAAAAAGGAAAACCAGCGAAGAGCCACACTTTTCTGTTTTAAATTTTCTGTTTAACGTAAGCATGTTGCTTTCTTTGTTTAAGATAATGACATTTTTATACCAAAATAACAGTTTTAACGTTTTATTAAGTGAAAAAGCACAAGAGATAACAATAAGTAGAAGTAAAAGAAGCATTACTTTCCCGTGCTTTTCACAAAGGAAAAAACCAATTTATAAAAAAGTTACATAACATCAATGAGTACACTTAATCAATCATAAAAAATTAAAATAGGTACTGAAATTGGTCGCCGCCACACCTGATACATGCCATTGCCATTTCGGGAATGGAAACAGACGATTCTCTATGTGAAATTTCATTTCTTAGTATTACTATTGCTTCATCAAGTCAGTTGTGCAATTCTTGCAAAATTGGCTACTTCTGCTTTGTATACTTCTTGTTTTAAGAATCCCCAAACAAGTCCACTGGCCATCTAGGTGGCGAAGGAATGGGATCCATACGTTTAATCCATTAGGAATACTGATTAGTCAGAAAATCCAGAACGGCATTTGAAGAATATGTAGGGGCTCCATCTCGTTGGAAAATAATTTCCGCTCTCTCTGGAGCAGAAATAGCATCAAGTAAGCCAGGCGAAAGATGTTCAATGAACTCTAAATATGTGTTTCCTGTTAGGCTACTATGAAACACATACGGACCAATCAAATGATCTCCAATTATGCCAAACCAAACATTTGAGCTGAATCAACTTTGGAACGATGGGCTTTGGGTTATAAAAGGATTATGTTCAGCATATTGACACCAGTTTTGCAAATTTATGATGCCCTCTCTAGTGAACAACGACTGTTCTTAGATGGTGTTCTTCAATGTCTCAGACTAGTACCATCTGCAAAATGTTACCCACTTTCTGAATCAAAATTGTGCAATTCTTGTACTAGTGTGAAATGGTAAAGGGCGATACTTGTTTTCTTGCAATGTTTTCATAACTTTACTTTGTGAAAGTCCACCTTCTCTAGTAATTGTGCATGAACTCACACTTGGGCTTTCCACTACTCGGTCCAGCACATACTCCTGAACATCGGCAGAACCATGATCCTGGCCCCTTTCCTGGTTCGGGGAGAGCGGAAATCATTTTTCAACACAATGGTAAACCTGTTCATTTTCAAATGCTGTTCGGAATTTTTTGACTGAACAGTGTTCCCAATGGATTGGTGGTATGGGTCAAATTCCTTAGCCAACTAGATCGCCAGACCTGACGCTAGTGAACCTCTTTGGGGATTCTTAAAACAAGAAGTATACAAAACATAAGTAGCCAGTTTGCAAGAAGTTCACAACTGGCTTGATACAGCAGTAGTAAAACTAAGAAATGAAATTTCGCTTTGAGCAACAGTTGTTTACCCTCGCAAAAAGGCAAGGGTTATGTATCAGGTGTGGCGGTGACCAATTTCAGCATCTATTGTAATTTTTTATGATTGATTAAATGTACTCACTGATGTTATGTAACTTTTTAATAAATTGATTTTTCCTTTGTGAAAAGCACAGGAAATTAATGCTTCTTTTACTTCTACTTATTGTTATCTCTTGTGTTTTTTCACTTAACAAAATGTTAAAACTATTATTTTGGTATAAAAATATCATTATCTTAAAGAAAGCAACATGCTCAAGTTAAACCGAAAATTTAAAACAGAAAAGTGTGGCTCTTCGCTGGTTTTCCTTTTTCAACGAATGCAGATTTTTACACTGTTTCAAACAAAAGTCTGAATTTCTGCTGAACTTGAAGCTCAATTTGAAATGAGCCAGTTTTTAGTAGATTTGCCCAATTGTAGCTTATACGGTTGTTTTTTAAAATGTCGATTGAAACATTGGCACCATTTCAATTCTGAGAGTGTCCAATGTTTCAAAGCTTGTAGCTTGTTATAAAATGCAACGATCTTGATAGGAAAGGTGCCATTTTGTAGTATTTGATCTGCTCTTTCTAAATATGTATTTATTTTCCTTGTAGGTCCTACAGGAATTTCAGAAATCGGTCTTTTTCTCAGAATTTTTTTTTTTACTCATTTTCCTTATACCTACCATAACTCGGTTACGGTTAAGGATTGGACACGATAATAGGTGGTTCTATGCTCCACTTGGGTTCTTCTATCACCCCCTTTCGTATGGCAGATTGGATCGAACTCACCCTGTATATATGCATAACTATAGTAATTATGCATTTCTTAGGAATCCAAAAAAATGACGAAATAGACATCAGATTTTTAAAAATTTATATAGGAATACAAAAAACATTTTAAAAATATAAAATGGCTCCAATGTTAAAATATCAAGTGAAAAAGAAGTTTAATGGTGCATATCTTTTCTGAATTTCTCATGTACTAACCAGGGGTTGATTCAGACCTGCATTGGGTCTACTTTGTAGCATGGGCGCCCATATGCAAAATTGTAAGGGGGGGGGGGCTCAGATATTTTAACCATGGTTTAGCATGATATTTTCCTCATGAAAACCAATTTCAGGAGATTCGAGTCATTAAAATAGGACATTTTTAATCACTTATTCATTAATGGTTGGAGAAGGAATATTTTTACATTTTTGCAAAGAAAAAAAGTATTAAAAACAAGGAAGTTCTAATTTCTAAGGGGGGGGGCTTGAGCTCCCCTCTTGCCCCCCTATATAGGCGCCCTTGCTTTGTAGCCCCTTCATAAAATTTCGCATCATAAAAGCAGCCCCTTAACAAATTTATGCATTGCAAAAGCGACAAACTCAGAAAAAATCACATCATAAGAGCGGTCTTTCAACCTTGAAAACTCATTCAGCCACCAAGGCAGAATGTACAGCTAATATTTCTGCTGATTATTTTGTTTTGGGCCCGGATTCAAGTGAAACACAACTGCTATCGACTCGAAACAATCGCAATCGACCAGATTTGCAATCGCTGTTGGATGTCGAATTCAAGTGAAACATTTAGGACAATCGTAAGTGGGAAGTCGAGATAGGAGCTACTGGTCGATGATAATCGCAAGTACTTGAATATCAACCAATGAGAGTATTACTTTTGAGAGAGGGGTGAAGATTGTAATGCAATATTTGTTTTAAAGGTGAATCTCACGTTATGGATATTTTCCGTGCCTTTTTTTTTTTCTAATTTCTAACTCTTCAATTTGAGAAAAAAGCAAATTGAATAAAAAATGTTGCCATTTAAGAAATGCGTCAAATGTTCCTCATGTATATTCTATATGTTTGTATTTGTTTTGAATAAAACGCATGATGCTTTTGATGCTTAAAGGAAAAAGGCAATTTGATAGTAATCTGATGATAATGAATGTCTGATGACACGGGGATGAAAGATTCCACAATATTTTTCTCGCAACAACAACTGAATTATACTTAGAGAATTTTGAATTTAAATTGCCTACTATAATAGCTATTTTGAACATGTTAGTTTCCCTAAGTTTATTTCCACAAGTAGTATGTAAATGCTATATGTTTAGATATGAGGCAGAATGATTTTGTTACTCGTTTGGGCTATGTTCAATTTTAAATGCAAAAGTTAAAACTAATTTCCAGAATAAAAACAAATAATCACATTGAGAAGATACATCCAGTTTTGAAATGGTGATATACATTGTGCAGAAATAGGTTCTCTTTACTTCAACTAAACACATTTTTACAGTATTTTACTTATTTTAGTTCATCTAGATCAGTGTTTTTCAACCTGTGGGTCGCGACCCCCCAGGGGGTCGCGAAGCCTTTGTAGGGGGGTCGCGAGAACTCAGTAAAAAATCAATAAATTTTAAAAAGGTAGATATATTAAGAAAAAAGTTTACAAAATGATACTCGTTATGTTATTTATACACATTACACATTAACATACTACACATATCACACATTACCAAAAAATAAAATCTTCGAGTACTCGTTCATTTTAATGTGAAGGTTGCGCTTGATTTTGTTCAATCAATTTCTCCCATCGTGGATCCGTTTTTGCAACATTAAGTATTAAATCGTTTTCCAAATTTAAGCGATTCCTTAGTTTACTTTTTATTTGGGCCATTGATGAAAATGTCAACTCGCACAAGTACGAGGTAGCAAATGGAATCAAACACTTCAAAGCCTCGTTTGTTAATTCTGGGTATTCTGTTTTTCTTTTTAACCAAAAGGTATCCAAATTTTCAGACTTGAATTCCAATTGTAACATCCCATCGGCAGATAATTCTAGCAGATTCTCTTTGAGCTTAGTTGCTAAATTCGCCTCATTTATAGCTGCATTTAAAAACGGATTTAAGATCCATCTTTGCCCAGTGCTATCCGATATCTCTTGCACTGAGAAGTAATGACATAATTCTTTCTTCAAATTATCTAACACCATTTTCATACCAGATATATATGAATTGATGTTTATCTCGCTTCCGACTTCTTCAATGAAAGACTGTGTCGACGAAAATGAATCAAAGTTGTTTTGATTTATAGATGATGACCAGAATTCAATTTTTTTGATAAAGGCATGGAGTTTGTCTTTTGCTGTAATGACATTTTCATCCCGCCCTTGAAGACTTTTATTCAAGTTATTTAAATGCTCAAATAAGTCCGAAAGAAAAGCCAGTTTCAAAAGGAATTCCGGGTCAGAAATGAATTCAGAGTAATGTGACTTGGCTTGCTGTAAATATACTAATAGTTCAGCGCGAAGTTCCATAACTCTGGTCAGTACTTTGCCTTTCGATAACCACCTAACCTCTGTATGGTAAAGCAAATTTCGGTGGAGAGCCCCCATATCATCACAAATGAGTCGAAACAATCGAGTCTGCAACGCTTTTCCTTTAATAGAATTTACAATACTAATAATAATATGTAGAACTTGACTGTATTCTTGTGGCAAGGTTTTGGCTGCAAGAGCTTGGCGATGGAGAAAGCAGTGCATCCAACAAGCGTTTGGCATCTGTTCTTTCAGTCTAGCAATAAATCCACTCTTCGCCATAGGCGGATTTAGGACTGGGTACCTGGGGGGGCAGTATTTTTTTCTTTTTTTTTTTTTTGAGCAATATTAGTTGAAATCAAGACTGGATTTATAATATAGACTTAATGTGGCCCTAAGCTGTTTCAGCTTTTTGGTATGTTTTGTAGACCCGGGCAACTTTTCTCTCGGTAGCAAAAAAAGAGTAGACGTTAAATCCCGGTTATCACAAATTTGCCATTTTAACTGCGCTTGCGCGCGGACTTAGCTTTTTGTGCTTTCTGTTTTAAGATTTTGTGTTACTTGTTTATATTTAGGTTGAGCTAGAGTCCCAACAAATTAATGAATGTGATTAAAATATTTTCACAGCGTTTTTGTGATATATTATATGAAACTATGGATATGAATACCTGATAATTTTTATAATGTAAAGGGAAAAATGACACTTCAATATTGATTGGTTTGAAAATATTTACTTAACGTAAACGTAAAACACGTTGTATACTTCAAAAGTGACTGGAATATGAGTACAGATCTCCGTCCTTTGCGGATATTTTACGTTAGGCGTAAACTGCAGTATTGTACATTTTTATTTAGGTTGATGGTTCGGCTTTGTATTAGAAGTGATGCTGCAATTCTAGTACGCTCTTCTGAGGTTGAAAATTTGGCCCTGAAAAGGGCCTTTGATAGAAAAATCAGACTCCGAATCCATTAATAATTAAAACTCAAAACTCAATCTTTATCGAGACCTAAGAACTAAATCAGAGAAAGCTTTGGGATTTCAAATTTTTATCTGTTGCTCTCTCATATTTATTAACAAATTTAAAATGTTTAATTATTTTTAGCAAGATTTTTGAAATTAGCTAAGTCAGCGCGCAAGCGCAGTTGAAATGGCAAATTTGTGATAACCGGGATTTAACGTCGAGTCAAAAAAAGCCAAAGTGCCCCCCCCCCTCCCCACTATATTTTATACATATGGTTCATGATGGGAAATGGTGTCCTTTTTCAGTAGGGAATATACCCAATTAGATATACCAAGTAGAATATACCAACAGAATATACCCAATTTTAGGATGTCCGGGTGTTCTCCCCCGTAGGAATTTTTGTAAAATAGATATAAATTTCTGCATTTTGAAACCTTCTGCAATTCGATGAATTGCACAAAGATTCAATCTGCACAAAGATCTCTGGAAAAAAATATAGCAAAATACTCTTTTACCAATTACGATAATACACGATACAAATCAGTGGCAGCAGTCCTCGGAGAGAAAAAGCGAGGGAGAAGATAAGATTGTTTTGTTATTTGCTTACATCGGGCTGTTTAAATTCACAATTAGTTTTTGGTCAAGCCCTTAACCCACCCACAAATACAACAATAAATTAAATACAAAATGATCAAGAGTAAAAAATGCTTTTGAAAAAAATGGTGTACAGATTTCGAAAATAGATAACAGGAGAGTACCATGCTGCCCATTTGGACAATTTGCAATTTATACACTTGATAAGAAATTAAGTTGAAGCACAATTTGCTTAGGAATTTCAAAGACTCATCTAATCCGTTTCAAGGACTTGAGAAAAATTAAAATTATTTAATTACAAGCAGTGCAGAAAATGAAAAGGAATAGAGGTGGTGTTTTTTTCCCCTGTGCTGAACATATTAACAATATGCAGTAGAAGTAAGATAGAGGCAAGCAATACAAAAGAATTTCCAAAATATTGCACTGCATTTGGGATTAAATAAACAGCAAGATGTGAAACATGTGAATCACAAAAATTTATATCAAGTACTATGTTACAAAAACGTGAAAACCATGATTTTTTTCATTTTTGATGCAAGATGAGGCAACGAACTGAATTTAACATATTTCGGCATTTATTCTTCTACCGTCTATCACCTCCCATTTGTTATAAATGTTTAAATTTATTGTTTGTATCCGTATTTTCCCAAAATTTTCAAGCACTTTAAAATAAAATTTATTTTTTCAAGTCCTTCCTTTTTTTTTTTTTTTTTTTTGGATAAGGAACAAATCATGAAAATTTCTGGAGTTGGAGGCCTTCAACAAAGCGGGTGTCCTAAGCTATATAGCTTGTTTAGTTTATAGGAAAATTCGCTTTTTTAAAATCTTTGTTTCAGTTTCTAATTTGTTGAAATAATCCTTGTTTATTTTAAGTATTTCAGCTGAATACATAGCTCGTTCAGTCGATATTTTCACTTATATACTTGCCCTAATATCTTTCAGTTCAAAGTAGTCGTTTTCAACACATTTCAGTATCCCAGTGACCGCTTTACTACTTGTAATATATTGTATGGATTTCTCTCTCCCCCCCCCTCCCCCAGAAAAGGACAGTCACTATTCTCTTCATTTTCACGTCTGAACTATTCAAAAAAGAAAAAAAAATCATGATTTTTTTCTTTTAAGATTTTGGAAGGTTTATGGTTACTATGTATAAAGTCCTCCCAAGACTGGGAGGGCATTGCCCCCCTCCGCCCCCCCATAAATCCGCCCATGCTCTTCGCACCAGTCATGGCTTTTGCTCCGTCACTACAAATAGCAATGCATTTTTGTGCCCAATCGATATTCATATCTTGCGTAGCTTCAATGAATATGTCATGCAAGCATTGACCTGTAGTATTTGTGGGAAGTGTCTTGCAAAATAGTATTTCTTCAATTAATTTTTCATTGGATTCAAAACGCACAAAAGCTACAAACTGCGCACAACCCGCAATATCCGTTGATTCATCAAATTGCAAGGACACAAAAGAACTTTTCTTTATTTTTTCTATGACTTGATCACGAACATCAGTCGCCATATTGCTTATCCGGCGTTGAATAGTATTGTCAGAGAGAGGTATACTTTTGAGCTTTTCGATCTCTTGCTTGCCAAACATAATCTCTGCTATATCTAAAGCCGCTGGTAAAAGCAAATTTTCAGCGATAGTGTGAGGTTTTCCTGCTTTAGCCACACGAAAAGCTACTCGATAACTAGCAAGCAACGCTTTCTCATTTAGGTTGGACATTTGTCCTATAGCAGTTTTTTGATGTTCAAGAGCTTTTAATTTTCGCTCAAAAAATTCCACGGGTTTATTTTTTTCATTAGGATGTTTTGTGTTTAGGTGGCGTACCAACTTCGATGGCTTCATGCTTTCTCTTGACAAAATTTCAAAGCAAATTACGCACTGCGGTTTATTGTCAATCACAGTAAACCCAAATTTCAAATAATTCTCGTCATAAAGACGTTTTTTCTTTATTCCACTACTCCCGCTAGACGTTGATAGTTCTGATGATCTTTTCAGAAATTTATCCATTTTCAATGAAAACAAACAACACAAATAAATACGTAAAACAAGTGTTTGATATCTTACACACAGTCCGTATAACACCGTAGTTTCACTTCCGAATCGTTTTCACGTATCGCGGTCTTGCTTCCGATTTCACTTGCTTTGCGCTCATGCACTCAACTGCAACTGCCGTAGCCGACCGCCCCTTTTATAGGCCTGCGCATTCTAGCGAGAATCATCTCGAAGCGTAACGAAACGTCTCGAAACCTGTGGACCTTTCGCGCGGGGGACTACCAGTGCCATCTGTCGGTAGCACTCGGAACCTGTACTGTTTTACGTACTTAATTATATATTTATATTCGAATCCTAATAACGCAAACGCCTAAAACTTTTGTATGGATTAAATATTTTTAACATACATAAAATAAAAAAGGTCGGGGGGGGGGGGTCGCGAAATATTTTTTGATACTAGGGGGGTCGTGTCATGAAAAAGGTTGAAAAACACTGATCTAGATCACTAAAAGCTTTTTGGATCACAAATAACATAAAAATCTCTTATGTTATTTAGTCTATTATCATCAACATATAAAAATGACACTGCATTATTTACGAAAGCAAATCTGGATGATTTTTGTGTTTGAATGCCTATCTCTATCTGAGACCAAGAAAATGCTATTCTCATGCATTCAATGATGATCTTTATTTTAAAGCTTTTTTGACGTATACCACACAAAATATTTGCTCGTATGTAGTTTAACTCAATATCGTTACTTTTATCAGATCTTAGGCTAAAAAAAAAGTACATTTTATTCATAGTAGTGGAGTATTATATAGCTGAATTGACTGGCATTAGAAGTAAATACCAGGTTTTTTTTATCTTATTCATTGCTACCCTCTATGCAAATGAGCCCAGAAAAGGGAGGCTGTGGCGTAGGGTCCAGCCATTGGCTGAAATGGTAATTTCTGACAACAGTGGGACCTTGAAAAAAGTGCTTGGAGTGGGACCTCCTGATATCTTAATCGGCCCCTATTCTGTGCATTTCATATCCAGAAATCCTCTGGAGAGAGATCTCGACTCCCCCCCTTCTTGTATCCGTAAAAGCACTTACATCCCCTTCCAATTTGCACATTCCAAAACCATAAGCAGGATCGCCCTTGATTTGATGAGTACAGTTGAACCTTGTTAATGTGCTTAAAATGAGCAACTGATAAAATGAATAACATTTGCATCAAGTATTAAGCTATAATTATAATAAGTACAGCATTTGTGGATGAAAATAAAGTAAAATTGAGCCACGTACTGCATATTTTAAGTAATTAAAACCAATTATACTTCTAATTTAAATTGAAGGATACTGCATTTATGCTACTGTAAACAAAAACGAGTCTTGAATTGAGTTACCAAATTTCAAATAATAACATTTCATTAATTATAAAATAAACTATGTATTCCAAATAGATGCCACTGATGTTTTCTGTACTTGCGAGAGATTTTCCAAACTTATTACAGCTCGAGAGCAGGTGCATTTTCTGCGAGAGAATCGGGACTGAAGACAATTGCAATGTTACACTTGAATTGAAATTGGGGAAATAGCGATTGCATCGGTGCATTGCGAACGGCAGTGTTTCACTTGAATCTGTGTAAATGACCAAATACTTCTAAATTAAACACATATTTTACATCCTTGCACCTGGAAAGTCAAGGGAAATCAAATTTCAACAATGATCGGATTTAGACATGGAAAGTCAGGATTTTCAGCAACAAATGCTCAAAAACCATAAGGAATGGACAATTGGTCATGGATTTTGAGTTCTAAGACATACATGCTGAACAAACTTTTACAAAATACATTTAAAAATTTATGCTTTTTTTTATGCTTTTTGGAATTAGCCCCAATTTGTAACACGTATCAAAATCCGATTGCATGATTTTTGTTTACTTGTTTTGTTTGCAGTTTTTTTTTTTTTTTTTTTTTTTTTTTTTTTTTTAACTATGCGATTCTATTGCATCGACATTAAGATGGGGGGGGGAGGGTTTTAAAGTTTCAAAAAAGTGATTTTTTTTTTCTTGTCGCTAAACATTTCAAAAATATATTCCCAAAATTTCAAGTTGTTTCCAGCAAAATTCTCAAATTTATGAAGTATTCAGTCGCCGCTCCTTCAAACTTGTAGCTCCGACAGCTGCCTACGCTCAGAAAGTTAGTGCTGCTTGCATAGGGTTAGTTAAATATGATATAAATAAATAATGAAAAACAAATAGTCTGAGAAGATCAAAGCTGCTGCAGGGACTATATTCTATGGAGATGGAATTGATACTATTTAGCTTCTAAAACTTGAAATGCGTTTTTCTCAAAACCACTTTTTCAAAGTCTGTGTTCACTCCCATTTTAAAACCAATAAACCGATTCATTTCAAATTCAGTACCCACATTCTGCATATAAAAACCTCCCCCCTAAATTGAGTTTAGTGTTTTTTTTTTTCATTTTTAATGGGTTTTTTACTAATAAAAAGAATTTTTCATGAAAAATAGTACTTTTAACTTCAAATGGCCGCCAAAAATTTTAAAGTCAAACAAAAAAAGGTCTTGGAACTTAGATGGGAGGATTAATTAATACTTTGACTAAATTCAAATAGAATTTGATTTCAGATAAATGCCAGCCGAGATACACAGTGAACACTGCAAATTATCTTTCTCCGTAGGTGGTGTGGGAAAAGCTCTGTCACCGGTTCCTCTGTGGATGTTTTTTGATCAAAAACTTATAGAATATTCTTAAAACCATACATAATAAAGGACATTATTATTATTTTGTTAGTTATAATTTATTTATTGTAAATTTAATTTTAGTACTAAATAAATTTATTGGTAGCTGTATATATATATATATATATATATATATATTTTTTTTTTTTTTTTTTTTTTTTTTTTCAAGACATAATGAAACGCCACAAAGAAACAAAAAGAGCTGCATATTCATAAAAGTCGAAATTTTAGATACCTCAGATTAAGCAGAACCCTGGACTTATGGGGCTCTACTATACCTAATTCAAATTTATTTAACAGTTAAATTAGCTTGAAATTATTTTTAAATACCTTGCTTCAACTTTTTTACGGGTGAATCGGCAGTTCATCATCTTCAGGTCGTTAGTAGGAAGATATTCATCTGTTTTAGACATGTGTTCAAATACATGCAACATATAATTTCTCATTTTGGCTGCCTGAATGCTAAAAACAGAAAAATAGAAAAAAACTCAATGTATTCGAGAATTTCTATGCTTCACTTCAATGATGTTAGCCCTGCAGCCTTTTTTAAAAGGTTTCATTATTGTTCAATCATTCTATATTACTATAGTTGGGGAAAACCTAACCTGGTTGAGCCATTATGCTGCGATTAGGATCCCTATAGTCTTCACAATTTGGCCAAGTTAGGTTTCCCTCAACAATATAATTCAATCACTCACATGAGCAAAAAAATGGTGTTCCTTGCTAGGCAAGGTTTTTTTTTTTTTTTGATTATATTATGAAATACTAGAAGAATATTGTAACAATTATTATTTTAAAGCTCCATGAAAAATGTCAAAGTACAGATCAATACGCATTGCGCATTTTACACTCATAGGTAGTGTTACAACTTTTATTGTGCTGTGAGCAAACAACACATCTCCGTTTAAGTTCTTTGCCTTCTTTTAAGCATATGATTTTAGAAAGTAACTACTGTATGAAGAAATACAAGAAAAATATTATAGTTGTTTCAATGTTGCCCGAAAGATCCATAGATGGATCAGTCATGAATTTAGATATTTCCTCCTCGGAAAGATAACGTGTTCACAATGGCTACATAAATGAATTGGAAACTAGAAACAACCACTTCAGAATGAGTACAAATAGAACAAATACAAATGCGATGACCAGCAACAGGCTCTAGGCCCAGCTAGGCTGGTCCTAGTCAATTTATTAGTCCCCAATGAAGATCAATGGCCCTCTTAAAGCTATCCACTCCCTTGCTCATTACCGGCTCTTCCAGTAAGCTGTTCCAAGTGCTCACGACCCTACTAAAGTAGTTGTTTTTCCTGATTTCCAAGTTAGCCTGAGATTTAAATAGCTTAAAACACTGACCCCTCGTCCTGCTTCCCGTGCAAAAATTTAATACATTAACATCTTTCATTTTGATAAATTTAAATAACTGAATCACGTCCCTTTTCCCTTGCTAGCACGTTAATATTTTCTTTCACGAAACCCAATAAATCACCGACACTTGACGGACCTCATTCTGACGTCAGATAGAGAAACACTAATGTTCGAGGCCAATCATTTGAACGGAACATGGATAAGTAACGCCATCTGATAGTAAACATTTCATTCCGAAACTAATCCTCAAATACCCCTCGTTCAGATTTTTGAGCAGCATTCGCTCTCTGTCACACAGAATTTGAGGCGTTCAGATGGTAGGAGGAGCTGACGCTGACTCATATTTGTGTCGTTTATCCTGGACAGGTTAACAAAGGGACTTTTTGACTGAAGTACCTGCTGATGAGTAGCCCAACTATGAAATAAACCTCTTCCAAGCTTTCCCTGTAGAGTTTTATGCACAGGATCTTTACTGCCAAATGTATCACTTGTGTTTGTGCCTATTAAGTTCAAACAATATTTCAGTTTGAATGTAATCCAAACATTCAATATTTAGAGATGTTCTACTATCAGTAATTACATCATCCGTCCAGTTAAATGCACTTTTAACTAATGGTCCTTGAAAACAAGACAGTACAGCCTTGATCAGTTTAGAAAATCCTGGATATTTAGTTTATCCCCATTTTGAACTTTCATAACCATGGGTGCCACTCTAAAAATTGGCCAGGACTGAAAAGCGCGTGGCTCCATTTCGCGACACCAAAATGTTAGCGCTTAGTTTGTTTGATGTTTTAGACATATATAATGTTAATTTTTGATGCTGTAACTATATAGTAAAACCAAATTGTAAGATTAAGTAAAAATTAAAACCTAAATAAAAAATAACATAACATTGTCCCAGATTTTTAATAAAATACAATAAAAAAACTTACTATTTGCTACTGCAGAAAAAAAGCTTCAGATTTTATAGTTCATGTTACATAAATAATTCATATTTCATACAAAAAAATAGTAATTAAAAAAAATTCAGGTATGAGATTCTTGGCTATAAGATGCATTGTGATAAAAACTTTAATAAAATTTTCCAGATTAAGATAAGAATGGTTGAAATCAACAGATTGAGTGACTTATTTAATTCTTTTTTGGGGAAAAAAACAGCTCATCATTTTAACTTTAGCAGATGGGCCAGTTTATTGTCCTCAGAAGAATAAGACCTTTTTTCAGAGTGAGAGATTCAAAAGTAAAGATTTGTTTCATCTATAAAAATCATTTTGAACATGGAAAAAAAATTCGATGGCCGAAATTTTTGAAAAGACGGAATTCCGTCCCTTGGACGGAAGTGTGGCAACCATGTTCATAACACATGTTCGAAACAAATAAATTATCATCCTGCAGACAAGATATAGAGATCAAGAGAATAAAGATAAAGACACAAAGATAATCTATGTGACACTGATCTTAGTTCTGCATCTATACAAATACAAATATGACAACCAGCAACAGGCTCATAACATGCACTTCATCAAACATTAGTCTAACCCATTTATAAAGATACTTGTGCAGCTTAGCTGCTGGTGACCTTTTTCTGATCCATGGCTACATAGTATCCATAACTTTAAAGCCATCTCTTTGGATCAACTTTAACCTGTTTTGTTGTTTCTAGCTCTCTCAATAATAGCTCATGAAAAAATCTTTTTTGCTTTACAGAAGTACACTGCTATGACATTTTCCAGAATACCCAGATGGGAAAAGGGGTGGGAGGAACCAAAAATTAAGAAATTTGATCCAAAAGCAAGACATATTTTGCATGTCTACACTAAGAATAAGTAAACAACCATAGTAAAACACAAAAACTAAGTTTACAAGTAACTAAAATTAAAAATTTTTAAAAACCCCAAATGGGTCGTAAATGTAGAATCAAGAAGGAAAATTGAAAATCCTTTTAAAAGCTCTATGCTACTAAAAATCAATTACAAGCATTTTATTTGTTAGCAACTGGCAACAAATAAAAATTCCAAATCATTGCTTTTAATTTCCTTCTTGGCCATTAATGAATTCGGTTACTAATTGCAGAATAAAGGCTTAGCCCTATTTAAAATCTGCTTTAAAAAAGCGTTATAATTCGAATTTAATGTAACATGGAAGTTTCAAACACATTCTATCAATCGCAGGAAAAAAACTCTTTATTTTGGTACTAAAATTTAAAATTTTTAAATATATTTTCACAGCAAAAATTGCGAAAAACATTTTAGGGGTTTTAATTAATATTTTCGTCAATTAATGTCATCCAAAGACTCAACTTAGCTAAGAACACTCTTGATCAACTCTCGTCGTTTCGAACACTTTTTTTTCTTACGAAATCAGTCCATCTGTTTAGGCATTAGAGTGCCACAGACATGTCAAACTTATAACCCCCTTGCTTTGTATGTGGGGGGATAAAAAAGTTTTAAGTTATACCTATAGTAATATAGTAACTATACTTACTAGTAATCTCGAGAACAAATCTGAAATGTTGCAATAAGTTTTTTTGCATATTCATTAACATATTTTGACAGCGTTGAGAGCAAAATTTCCTGAAATAAAATACATAAATCAAAAAGATTTTTAAAAACTTTTCTCAAACATCAAATTTTCAATTTTTAGTGAAACTTCTCAGGAGAAGACATCTACCTTTCCAAAAAAAAAAAAAGGTCATTAAGAGAGATGGTTGCTTAGAGAAATGTCAAAATTGAACTGCATAGAAAACTTCGGACAAAATTTTCCCCTTATCATTAAATACTTAAATAATTGTTTATACTTTTATTTCTTGAATTTTATTTATGGGATTGACAACATGAAAGAAAAAATACTTGAATTATTTTAATGCATAACAAAATTTTGGATCTTTTGTCCCTTATTTTTTTGCAAGTGCAGTTTCTCAAGCTTAGAGAAACAATTTTAGTGGCATCTAAGGTGATTTTGAAGAGCATTTTGCAGTTTTGCTGAGCAGTTTAATATGGTGTATTGAAATCTTGAAAAAAATAAAACTACTTACATAAGTTTGTGTTTGAAGTTGGATAATCATTTAACTCTCTGGCGGTTTGACATACGAGCGGAATTTCACCTGGAAAAGGTCACCTTGGGAACATGGCTATCTGCTCGAAATGGTCAATACTTTTTATCTTGAAATTCCCTCCCCCTTTCGGAAGGAGATAAAAAGCACTTAATCCCTTTTGAGCAGGACGTGCTGTCAAAGCTCAACCCCTTTCTTTTCAACGCGTGTCGCAGGGAAGAGTGGAACTCCTCCAGACATGCTGTCAAGGTCCGTCCCGCCCATTTCTCCCCTCAACACGTGTAGCAAACGAGTTGAATTCCTTTCAGCCAGTCGTGTTTTACTAATCACAACTTTCTGTAATATTTATGAAGTAATAATCTAGATTTTAAATCTCTGGAATTGCTATCTCCTACTACTGCTCTAAATTACTATTCACATATTTTATTATTGAATTTAACTACTCATATTCAACATTTATAAAACAATATTTGGAACAAGTTATTTCAATATGAAATAGCTAAATGCATTTAGTTATGATTGTAATGTTTTGCATAACCTGAAATGATACGTAATAATAAAAAGCAATAAAGGAATTCCCTCCCCCCTTCCGCGCAACAGCAATTCGTTGTTTTTCTTTTAACGCTGGGGGAAAAAAGCACTGCAAATTTATACATCTATGCATACTTTTTACATACTATGTTTGTATATGTATTTTTTTTCTTTATTTGTGCATTTTTATGTTTCGAATCTCGCCATATTTGAGACTAAGTGATCGTAATAGCGGTATACCTAGACTTGCCTTATTTCCGAAATGTTCAACCAACCCCCCCCCCCCCCCCACCGTGGGTATTTCAAAAGGTACACACCCCGGCTGGTTTTCAGAGTGTTTTAGAAGGTAGTTTATTCTCAATGCTAAGGATAAATGATTACTAATTATCAGCCTAAACCAGGAATAATAAATGATACATGACGCAAGCAGATACATTTAAACAATTTATTTTGTAAACGTTAATCTTTTGAAGTTACTTCAGCAAGAAATGAGGAATTGAATTTTGAACAATATTTACTTGTTTATTGCATTGGCTAGGACTTTTTTTAGAAAGTCTTTTTTGTTTTTAATCTTTTTGTAAAATTCCTTACAAGCAAATCCGATAGTAATTTTATAGCTCAGAAATTACAAATCTGTACCTCAGAGCTAAACTAACGTGATTCACATACGCTACTTTACAGGAGAGAAAAAAATATGTCATGTGAGTGCAATTTTCGAAAATATGTAAAATATCCGATATTTTCAATCAACGCGAACTAATGTCTTCAAAATAGTAAATGCATCCTCAAATCACTCTTTATTTATTATTATAATGTGCAGACTTAAAATTAAGGTTTCTTTAATTATTCATATCTAATATTCCATTTTACATTTTAGTCAATTTTAATAGAGTTAATATAGCGTTAGATGTTCTACTCATTTGTCTTCTGTTAGCTACTTTTACACAGTTATATGATTCAGAAAAAAACAATATGCAACAGTCAGGGGCACAGTCATAAGACATTTTCTTTTGTTCCAACCAATGGTTAACATTTAATTAGGTACTTTTAATATGCATTAAAATTGTTACATTACTAATAATTTTATGAATAAAAAAATACATTATTTTGTTATATTAATGTGTAATAATACATCATAAAACTATAGTGCATAACTTTTTAGGTATTTTTAATAATAAATGAGCTATATTACTATGATTAATATAATTTTTATACTGAAAATACCGTAGTTGGAAAAATGAATATCGAAAATATCAAAATATCATGATATTTTCAGAACAAATATCGGATATATATCGGCGAACCCTAGCAGTAATAAACAGAAAATTCAAATTTTTGGACTTACGTCAGTCTGGCTACGAGGTACAGAAATGAAAAATTTATTATTTTAAATAATCCTTCACGGTTAATTATTTTTATATTTTTTTGGTCATCTGTAATGAAACTTATATTTTACCGAGACGTGAAGTAAACTGGCCGGGACACTGGATTTTTGAATGAAAATCGGGACTGTCTAGGATCCCGTTTGAAAATCGGAAAACAAATACTAAATCCAACATTCACTGAATTATGGCGTATTTAACAAAGCTATTATTAAAGAAACACTGACAATCACATGGGATCTAGTATGGGGCGCCTCGATGAGAGGCTCAGAAGGACAGTGTAACCTCCCCAAAAAATTCTCATTTGAAAAATGTGGAAACACTATTGCAACATTGAGATTCTTCTTTCAAATTTTAAAAATTGTTTTTAATGATGCATAATGTTGCTTCTCATTAGATGTTATGTAAGTATGATATAATGTGCATGCTCATGTTTATCATTTGGAAAAAGTAGAACTTCATTCGAAAATTTGAGAATCCACCTCTCCCCCCCCCCCCCTCTCATTTTATTTCGGAGTGCCCCTGCTAGTAGTTAAGACCTAAGTGACCGAACTAGGTATCAAATCAAAGTTATGAAAACACAATTAAAGCAAAAAATAGTAAACAACGAAATACTTTTAAATTATAGTGGTAAAAAAAAAAGTCGCAGCCAAAAAGTTGTTAAAATAATTTTACGAATTTTCATCCCCGTAAAAGGTTTATTAATTAGTATGAAGCATGAATTATGATTTTTCTATAAAAATCAAGGTTTTATAATTATTTTTGCCTAAGTTGTTCCAAGGAATTGAAAGATCATATGACTTGTATCAAGCAATCGCACAGATTAAATAGTGATTTGAGATAAATATCAGGCTTTGGGCAAATTGAGATCAATGAAAATTCTGGATTTGTTGCTTAATAAAGTACAAATAGTAAAGCTCTGCTGAAGTTTTATTTTAATTATAAAACGGTTTAAACCTTTATTTATTTTTCTCTATTTATTATTATTCCTTTTTTTTACATAAAAGAATAGTTATAAATTCTCACTTAACCATTTCCCCATTTCCATCTTCCTACAAAATACTGTAGATCTTAAGCATCTCCATAGAAATTTCCTTTACTAAGAGTCAGGTCCCATTCTTCTGAATTTCTTCCCCCTCTCAATGAAAAAAATTCCGAGGCTCTTTATTTTTTATTGAAAAGAAAAAGCTACAAACGATTCAATTTTTGATTTTTTTTTTTTTTTTTTTTTGAAAACTATTCATTTTCATATACTTTTCCATTTTTAATAACAATAAAAAAAATATTATTGTTCTTTGCTAACAACTGAAGTTTTTTTTTTTTTTTTTTTTTTTTTGTATAAATGTTAACACAATAGCTGCCTGGTGTTGTGCAAAATTTTTGCTCTTACTATATATTGTTTATTTATTTTTTTTTTACTTATACAGAATTGAAATTGTATGCTAAGAGATAAATGTTTGTTTTTCTTTGTGATTAAAATAATTATAAGCTGAAGTATTAGACAGAATCGGTGAATTTAAAATGTTTCTGATATTAATGATTGAAATTTGCGACCAAAACCCAAGGCCAATCAGTTAGAGTAAATAAATTTGAAAAAATATCCCTTTTTTTATATTTTTTATAATGTGTTTTGAGTACAACATCTGCCTAAATGTGCGTAAAACGCGACGTAAGTGCACATAAAAGTTGAAAATTGAACTTTTACGTGTACTCTTTGGTTTTTTTTACAGCATTGTGATTTTATAACAGTTAAAGTTCCTAAATTATATGTTAGTAGCGAATAAAGCCGTAGCTATAAATTTATTTCCAAAAGGATACTTAGTTTGTTTTCGTTCAATTTGAAATCTCACGGCTTTTATTTATTAATTTATTTGAAATGTAATTGAATGTCATTGTCGTCGATTAAATTATGTTGCATCCATTTACAGCACAATCATTAATTAAATGTAAATTTTAAGCTTAGAAGAAAGAGAAGTGGATATTTCAATCTTGGAATCAAGTTTTGCTTTTAGCAGATGCTTACAATAGCAAGGAGATTTGCTTAGAAATCTTTGCGTTGATAAGAAGGATGCACTGAACCTTGAAACCCCAACCTGATGAAAGGGTATTGTTTGCATGTGTGAATACAGAAGGTGGGCCCCTGCGCTCCGGGGTGCCGCTCTCAGGAGAGGGGAAAGGAAACGCAGGATTCTACGCCTTGGACCGTTTGACAACGAAAATTTAGTGTCAGAAAAATACGTGTAAAACGCTAGCGACGTGATCTTGCTACGGCGTGATAAGACGTGCAAAACTGCCGGTAAGTTAAAACACTAATATGAAAATAATTACTAATATTTTTTAGTTAATATAATATTTATAAAAACTAAATCATTCTGTAAATATGAACAATTTTAATTCCTTGTATCCACAGATTTATCATAATAACTTTTAAACAATAGAACATAATCAAATAAAAAAGACTGAATATTATCATAAGTTTTAAAAGAGCTTTTTTTTTTAAAGGCATTGAATATCATTACAAGGTTTATTGAATATCATTATAAGGGACCAAAGACAGAAAAAAGTATGCATCTGCAAAAATCCTGAGAAATATTTTTTTTTTAATGTCGCTGCATAATATTTTGTAATTTTTGCAACAATTAACTTGATTTTAAAACATATTTGTGGAATTTTTTCGTGTTGTATTTTACGGAAAAAACAGCAGCTCAAAAAAAAAAAAAAAAAAAAAAGAGTTTAAGGCAGAGCAAGAATGGCAGATAAACAAAAAGAAAATGACAGGGGAAAAGCAGCAGAGCATATGTGAAATGTACGGCAAAAAAAATAATAATAAATAAATAAAACTAATTTTAAAAAATCAATAATATTGGAGAATCAAAAATGAGAGGTCAGGAGACGAGGATCAGTTGCAGGAAGCTAGTAAGCTAACTTTGTGTAGAGTTGTAAACCAATGCAACTTCACCTTTTTCAACATGCCAAGTTTACGGAAAGATTCAAAAAGCATGATCTTTCAAGTAGTCCTAAGAAAAAATAGGCTCTTGTAAGTTATCTTGTTAAATAATAATAAGAATATTGGAATTACTGTGGCAGAAATGAAAGTCAAAAAGTTCCTGGAAGAAGTCTTCTTGAAAAAAACAATCCTTACAATTGATTTTGTAAAGATTACATTTCGTGATAGCTTTCTGGAAAAACAGCTCCGCTTGTGAGGGATTTTAAAAAAAAGTTTGTTGTAAAGACTCACAGTAGAATTAAAACTTTTATCTTCTGTTATCATTACTGTTAGAAAATTTGCTTTTCAAACTGAATTTGTAACATTGTATGAATCTCAGGTTTACATTAAAATACAACGCAAAAACTTCATAAAAAGGAAACTATTTGAATCTATGTTTGGAGGCTTTTCCCCCTTCCCATGAGGTTGGAAATTGAAAAAATGAAATAAATAAGTAAAAAATACTGGAGTCGGACTTTTCAAAATCCAAGAGTTGAAATCGGCCATTTTCCTTCCGACTCCGCAGCCCTGCTCAGTACAGTAGAACCTCGATTATCCGAGCTAATTGGGACCGCTAGAGCCTCGGATGTCAGAAATATCGGTTAATAGAAACTTCGTATAAAAAATTGCCAGGATAGCAAATTTTATATTGTTTTAATTTAAAATACAATAGAATATTTTTTAAAGATGAAGGTATAAAAAGTAATGTTTTACAGTTAAAAAATTAAAATAAAAAATAAATTGTAGTAAATTTTAAAAAGGCAACTGATTTTTTTTAAAACAGAACAAGTTACATTAAAAAATACGAGTTTCCAGAAAATATTTTTATTTTCAAATTGAAAATTCATTTTATTAAATTTACATAATTTTAAAAAATAGCCTTCATTATCGTCTCGGTTAATAGAAACCTCAGTTAATCGGAGCTCGGTAAACCGAGGTTCTGCTGTAGTTAAAAAGATAATCCACTTGATTGGATTATCTCCCCCCCCCCCCTTCCTTGTATCCTCCCTGACTCTAATTCCTGTTATGGAAGAGTAAAAATTGGCATTTTTATTCTCAACAATTTGAGCTGGGAAGAAGTGCGATGCATATCAAAGATGCTTCTGTGACAAAATCAGAAATAATGAGCCATACATGTTGGCAAGCAATTAATCACAGAAATGAAAATGAGATGCATGACACATTGTGTTTTTACTTCAATGCTTTATTCAATTAAAAAAAAAAATATTTTAGAAAATTTATCGGCTTATGGCAAGTTGAAAACTACCATGTTAGTTTGATCATTTGTTACTTTCTTGTTAGCACGAGAGGTTAATTGACTAAAAACAGTGAGAAAAAGTTAAAAAAAAAAATTTTTAAGAGAACAAATAATAACTACAATTTTTTGATGTATTTTCTCATAATTATATTACTTCATAACAATATTTTAAAATGCAATAAATTTGTAACACTAGGTGAACCAAATATATCCTTTTACATTTTCGGAAGATTAAAATGATTGAAGTTAACAAAGTTTCTATGAGTGAAAATGGCCAAAGACTATAGTTGGGACAAACCTATTATGGCAGAGTCCTAATTCTGAGATTAGGATCGCCTTTACCATAACTAGATAATATAGACATATGTGTGCACACCATGCATGGATACATTTGATGCCGTGTAGATACATTTGCTGTAGTATGTGCATTGGCAGAAAATTGTTAATAATATCCATATTAAACACGGATTATCTACAAAATTTGAAGATTAATTTTTGAAAAACGTTTATTGTTGCCCTCATGAATACATGATTGAAAGCAAAATACTTTTTACTAAAAATTTTACCTACCCACTGCATGTTGATTTTCATTCCTGCAGATAGTTTTGAGCTATGTGCAGACCCCGAAGTAGTTTTTTGAGGGGAAAAAATAGGAAATAAGAAATCAAAAATTTAAAAAGTAGGAAAAGTAGGAAAAAAATCACTTAAAAAAGTAGGAAAAAATAGGAAGAGATAAGACTACACACACGTCAAGACGACTGACAATCATTAGTATGAAAAATAAACTGGTGGAAACAAAGATAGTAATTACAAAAATATGAAAATAAAATCCAAACAAAGAAACACCTTTCAACAATACAGTAATAAAATTTTTAAGTATGAAAGAATAAAATGCAATATAGCGATTGCAAAAAAAAAATAATAATAATAATAATAATAATAATAAAACTACTATTTTGGAGCAATAAAACCATTTTTTTAAAGATTTGTTTTGTCAAAAACGAAAACATTCCTTCGAACATCCATTTATCATTTGAAAATACTAGCACTTTCAGCACCTGTTGTCGTAAACTATGATACAGAAGCAAAGCAAATATTAAATTAGCTTTAGTTAAAAATAATCAGCATCTGACATGCATTCTTGCATGTCAGATGTTTGAATTTGAAAAAAAAAAAAAAAAAAAGGAAAAGAACTGAAAATGCAGAATTAAAATAAATTTGTTCCTAAATATGGGACATAAAATTTATAATAAAATAATTAAACTAAATAAATAACGAAATAAGTAAACTATTGGGTTTGTACTATGTTATGTATTTTTAGCATTCAAAATACATTTTTGTTTCAGGCACGTCATTTATGGGGGTCAGTGGGGTCAATTTCTCCCTTCCCTGGCTTTGGAAAATTAATGCTTAACTATACAAGTTTGTGCGGTTTTTGTTGTTTTCTGATAAAATTTGCATTCAGTATACATCCTTCGCTAGCCACCTCCGGGGGCGGGGGGGGGGGATCAAAATGACGGGCCAGTGTTAATTTTTATCAAGCAATAAAAACGAAAATATTGTTTTAATGTCCAGTAAGTTACCGCCCTATAGCCAGGGCTAATGCAGAAATACATGAAATACACCGCCAGCTCAGTCAATTCAAGCCGAGAAATGCAATTTCGTGCTTACTAGCACTCATCAGCCCGGCATGGGAGTGACTGAGATGGAGATGGAAAACCTCTTAAGGAATTAACTCCTCGGCTGGAATCGACTGAACTGGCGGTGTATTTCATGTATTGTTGGTTTTATGATTGTTACCTCCTTCTTGTTCCAAAATTTTTTGTCACGAAAGAAAAGGAAACATCCATGCATGGTAAACATAACATTTTTATCAAAGACAAAGATCAATTACTAATGTTTCTCTGTGCATAAAAGGGAAGGCATGTAGTTTCTCTCAATCCTCACCATACAACAAAAAGATTCATTCGGAAATGGTTCACGAATTTGAGAGTGAGAGGGGAGCACCTGGCATCAAATGCCTGCATATATCTCTTTCTCACCCCTATCTTTGATCAGGCGTACAGAGTACAATAACTTACAGTAGATCGGTATAATTGCACACCCCGAAAAGAATAAGAGTCAGTCAAAAAAATTTTTAATGTTCAGAAATGTCACATTGCCATAAACACAGCACATAAAAATGATGAACAACTCCTCGATATCGATGATATATCAGAGTAGAAAATACCCATTAAAAAGAAAAAAAATACACATTTGCTTGTGGCTCTATCCCCCAACTTTTAAAAATGTGAAGAAATAAAAACGTAATCTCGCATTTAAATTGATTTCCGATTTTTCTCCAAAAAATCGGGAACGTTTGGCCCATCCAGGTTTTGCCGCTTTCTTTCTTTCTTTTCAAATACACTCCTTGCAAGGAAAGAAAATGAAATTTTATAAATTTTATAATCGTGTTTACGATTTAGAATGAACAATAATCATATTTATGTACGACAAAAGTAAGTTTCCGCGATTATTTTTGAAGTGGTCCGTTTTTGCGACTTTCTGTTATCTGTCACTTTTATTTTGTACTAACATCAATAAAATATATAGTGTGCAAGTTTTTCATTTTTCGCTTCCTTATCTTCCTTTTAAGGTTTTAAAATTGCCTTTCTTTTTAAATACATCCTTTTCACTTGTAATCATACAAAAAATTCGGGAATAGGAAATTCGGCTTTTCCCGCACTTCCTGAACAACGTTTACTTTAATTTTAAAGTTTCTTATTGACGGGCAAATAATATATAATTGCATCAGAATGTGCCAGTACCTATTTTTTTTAGTTTCGTTAAAACAGTAGAACTGAAGTCGGGGCAATAAAAAGAAAAGTCGATCATGAACGCCGCAACGGCAAAAGAGTCACTTATGAAAATTTAACTTTTAAACACGCAAACGCCGCGGCGTTCCTTCCAGAAATTAATGTAGTCAGTCAATGAAAAGCTCAGGATATGTTTGCTTCTTTTGCTTTTCAAAATTTTAACGTGCAGAAAATTATTGATGCGGCATTGTAAAAATAAGAATCAGTGTACAATTAGAAGTGCTATACTAAAGAAAGAAAAAGTAGAAAAAAAAGGAAAAAGTAGGAAAATAAGGAGAGAACTCTAAAAAGTAGGAAAAACTAGGAAAAATAGGAACTCTTCGGGGTCTGTATGTGCACAAATACTTTATATTTGTGTTCTACTATGGCTTTTATAATCTGCCACCTTAGGTTTGCCCTAGCTATAGATACAAACATATTTGTAACACCAGTCAATATATTAACAAGATTTAATATTCACCGTTTTGGATTTTTTGAGATCCGAGCAACTTGATGAAAAACTGGGCCTTTTAAGTATGTTGGTGTTCAGATTATGAATATCTGGATGTGGATTCCTGAAAAATATATTAAAACAAAATAATTTTAAATTTCTTAGTATCAGCTCACAAATGAATTTTTTGAGTCATTACTTTAAAACATGTATATGGTTTTTGTCAGAGCATCCTTCATTAAAATATTTACATACCTTCACTTGATTTTCATCTTTCATTAGTCAATAAATGTATATTATCTAATAAATCATTTAATGTGTTTTAATTTCAACAGAATACATTTTTTGCTTTAAATGCTGCCTTTTAGTTGTGGACGTTTGATACTGCATGAAAATGAGGTGGTTTTAAGTTACATATAAACCTAATTTTACTTTAACATAAGAATTGAATCAATTTACATGCTTTTATTTCTCGGATCTCATTTTTGTCTTCCCTTGTCCTTGAAGAAAAACTTTCTCTTTCGACACATACAACTTTGTATGCATTACTATTGCATACTGCCGTGGGCAGGTAAATGGCAGTACAGACGAGTCTCGAAAATCCGAGTGTCAAAAGTCCGAGGTTCTACTTATTTCGAGGTGCTTTGTTGATATTTTTAAGGTATGCTTTTTATACACAAAAAAATGTTTTAATCTGAAAAATGAAATATTTTTCTATGTAGAACTTCCATAACAACATACAATAAGGTGGTAAAAAGGTTTATGTCAATAACACTTGCCAAGAGGCATGAAATACTCATTGACTGTTTCTATTAAAGATGGATTAAGAGATGCATCGTAGAAAATAGGATAAGTTGAGGGAAAAAAATAACTTGAAATTAAAACATTATTTTGCCTCAAAGAACGAACAAACAGCTCTTTTGGAATATCCAATTGCAATTAAAAAGGGAAGTGCAAAACTTGATGCTGTACGAAGCGTATATACGAAATTTTATCTTTCTTCTATGACAAACGTTTTTGGGTTTTGTGAGGTACATATGTACGCTCACACATAGACACAAATGTCACTACAAAGCTCATAAAAACTTTTTCGAGGACGATCAAAGGGCATTTTTTAGTCGCCTGCAAGTTTACACACTAGTACGTGCAGACTCAAGAAAAAACTAATCAAAACTTGCTTAGGGTTAATTAAAACATCAATTTATTTTTATATTTGAGTGATAATTTTTTCAAGGAGACAATATTTTCTTTTCATATCATAAGGAAGTAAACAGCACATGTGTTTATGTAGTCCAAAGAACTTTTCGGACAATCAGAGTTTTCAGCAATCCGAGGTGGCCCAAGCCACAATTACTTCAAATTTTCAAGACTATACTGTATCTGAAAAAATGTGTTTTTTAGTTAATTAAAAGGTTTTTTTTTAGAGGAAACCAAATAAGCAAGTTTGTACAATAAAGAAGCTAATGTACAAAAATGCAAACAAATGAAAAGTGGAAAATTTGCAGTTTCTGTCCTTTACCTGCCCACGGCAGTATAATGACCCATTACAATGGTAATTATTACACATTAATTTAACAGATATTTAACGAGTAAAACAATTACAAAAAATGTCTTGCATGCACATTATGACAAAGGGATCCCTTTAAAAATTATAAAAATCTTCTATGCAAAAGCCCACGATTTGATGGATAACTACCTTTTAAACATTGAAATGAGATCAAATTACCCCAAATTCGAAAATGGGGCTTTTGAGAAATCTTCTTTGAAAATTTAATAAATTTCAAAAACCAGAATTTTTTGAAAGTTTATTTAATTTTTAAGGCTGCATGCATCTAGGATCTAGGCTATGTTTCAGGCTTATAGAAAAATATAGTCTGAAAATTTCTAAAATAGAACTGCAAATTTTAATACAAGCTTAATTTTAAAAAAAAACTAAAAAATTAACTAAAATACAGTTTTTTCATCTCCAAACATTTTCAGCTGAAAGAAACCACCGGAGAAATTAAAACTGAAACTATTTTTTTTTTTAGAGGAAAAGAGGAAAATGGACCAGATTTTTGGGGCAGAAAACAGACATTTTGGGGACAACCCAAAAAAATATAGGGACTTTTAGGGGAAAAGGGGAGAGTTTGGGAGCCCTGTTATTATTTATCAGTAAAGGAGGGTTTTTTTTTTTTTTTTTTTTTAAGTCTTTAAAAAAAAACTCTAATGCAAAACTATTGATAATACCTTTCAGATTCTTCAGTGCTGGCCTCAGTCTTTTTACTATGAAATTTCATAGAAGACTTATGATGCTTTTCCTTCTCCTTTGTACCAGTTTGATGTAAAGAGGAAACCTAAAATGCATATGCACACTCATTAAAATGGTAACACATAAACTATGTTTGTACATCAAACACAGAATGAAACTGTCAGTTTTTACTACAGTTAAAATATCATACAGCCGAGCAAAATATTTATGATAATAATTAATGATAGGTTTTAAAAAAAAATGCCATTCAAAAGGAAAAGAATATAAAATTTAGTTAATACACTTGAAAAACATGAAAAATAGTTTGAAGTATGATTAAATATTTTCTCAGAATTTTCCTTATAACTTAAAAAATATATATTTTCTATTTTTGTTCTTTTTTATATTTATTATTATTATAATCATTCTTAATAAATATTTAATGAGATTCAAGGTGAGCATTTTCTGATCAATTAATAAATACGTAAACAAAAGATAAATTTGTAGTACCGTAGAACACATTATAACCCGCACCTTCGAATAAGAGTTTTTGTGTTACACAGGTTTTGTTTGCCGTTATATAGGTCATTTCCCAAATTTTGAAACTGATATTTAGAAAA
Organism: Uloborus diversus; assembly: GCF_026930045.1. Taxonomy (NCBI): domain Eukaryota; kingdom Metazoa; phylum Arthropoda; class Arachnida; order Araneae; family Uloboridae; genus Uloborus; species Uloborus diversus. Next base: position 237,188,650 of record NC_072731.1, on the reverse strand, counting down.
AACTATATATTAGCACTTTAGACTGAGTTTTATCTGCAATGAGTAGTAAAGCACGGTTGTTGTTGTCGTGTGCCAACTAGGCTGGCAATGTGGGGTGTGCTGCTTCACTTTTTCAACTGTATCGTAATTTGGTGTGAAGTCCAACTTCCACAGTACACACATGCCATAAGGACTCGTTTATAGGGTAGGCAATCATTCACAGCACAACAACACACTCACACAAAGAAAGGAAAAGAACAGGAGAGAGAAAGTACATCCATGCCCAAGCCAGGATTCGAACCCGGGAGTCTTCATCGCCGTCAGACTCCTCTGACCACTAGATAAGGCAGGAAGAAGTAAAGCACTTATTATAGAATTAATCATTCATAAATGAATATGTTTCACAATCAAAAGAATGTGTATTATCTAGCACTTCTGGTTAATTCATGGTTTGCATAACAGCTGTATTTTCAAGCAGTGGCGTAGCTAGACCCGACTTTCGGGGGGGGTGTTATATATATATATATATATATATATATATATATATATATATATATATATATATATATATATATATATATATATATATATATGTGTGTGTGTGTGTGTGTGTGTGTGTGTGTGTGTAATCGCTTGGAATTTTTTCCTTTTCTTCTTTTTTTTTCTTTCTCTTCTCTCTTCTTTTTCTCTTTTTTTTTTTGAGACTAACTTTTCGGGGGGGGTTTTGTCCCCCAAACCCCCCCCTTAGCTACGCCCCTGTTTTCAAGAGTCATTTGGTATTTTCTTACTATGAATAATAATTTTCATTTAAAAGCCTTGAAGCATGATGGAACGCTGAAAAACTGTTTCAAAACTTAATTTACCTAAAAATTTTGTTCGCAAGGCAAAACAGAGGGATTTTTTAAACTTCAAAACCAATTGCTTACTTCTGAAAAGTCGGGCAGTTGATAGAGAATTAAACACATGTGCTGAATTTTGTTATCTTTTCATAACATTTTCTCTACTATTTTTCGTCTTAAAAAATTCCTACAATCATAAGGCTTTGGGAGGGGCCATGGCCCCCCTCTAGATCGGCCCCTCGCGGAGGGATCCACCCCCTAAATTAAGACACCTGCTGCCGTTGAGAGTTGACACTTGTACAACTACAGATTTTTGAGAAAAGTAGCATTTACTTACTTTATATTCCTTATTTCTTGATTTATTTTCATCAGAAAGATAAAATGTAACAGTATCATCAACAGGAACTTCAAAATTTTCAAGTATTCTATCTTTTTCTACATTTACATTGGGTTTAGTGCTAATTTTGCCATTGTAATTTAAAACTTGAGCACTGTTTTCAGGACCTGATCGAGCTTGCAACACTTCTTGCTTTAGTACCTTACTTTCTTTTTGCTTTCTATCTGCAATTTAAATTCACAATGATTTTTTACTACTAGCAAACAATAAACATCTGCAAAGATAAATTTGATAGATTTTTAATTAGAGAATGGGTGACTTTCAAATGACACATTAGGTTCGATACAATTTGAAAATTTTTGTTGTTATAAACATTAAAACGTTCATAGGTATAAATTCCTTACAACTTTCTAACATATCATTATTTGTGAGTTAATTTGCTTAGATTTTAAAAACATTTGTGGACATTATGTGAGCTTAAGGTGTCATTTTCAAGTTTTGAGTAAAACGGGTTTAAAGATAACGTCCTAGGTAGGCTTTCATTGTTTTTTTTTTAATTTTTAATCATGCTGTACAACAGCACCTACCAGGGCTACTTGTACTATCTCTTGCCCTGACACAGAGGAGAGGTTCACCTACCATTTGTACTGGTTATCTCCAAATTTTTAATTTTGCCACTTACATCCCTTTGCTTCTCGCTGTCTCATATTAGGTAATGAAAAGCAAAGGGATTAAGTAGCCATAAAATTTTGAACAAAGTGTTGCAAAGTTCAAACTATAGGTCAATTTTCAGCAACAAAATTTTCGAAATCATGCTTTTTATACACCTGCCAAAGCTACAATTTCCATTTTTCCCCAAAACTAATAATAGTTAGTCTTTGTTTTTTTTTTACTACTATTAATATTATTTACTGTATTTACAGAAAATAAAAACATTATCTGCAAGAAATTAAACCGAGCCTTCACACAAGTTTCATTAGAAATAATTATGCCAGGTTGCATTTAAAAACGAACACCAGTAACACCAGGTGGTTAGGACTATTGTTATTCACCAAGACAACCCGAGCGTAGTTCCCGGCATGATTAATAGTAAGAACCCATCACTTGTTCCACTAGATTGTTGTATATTCCAACCCCAGTAGGGGTGCCCACCTAGGAAAGGTCATGGCATAGACTGCGTCATTGAAATTTTTAGGGGAGGGGGTGAGGGGCATTTTTTTTTGGGAGGGTCTTTGCGACACTTGGAGGGGTCACACTTGAATCCCAGGATTGCAATATATCATGGTCTTATGATATATTACAATCTTGGGACTTCACACAAAAAAGTAGGGAGCAGGTGGAGAAAAGGTAGTAAGTCTAGTTGCAATTATTAACATCATTGACACTTTTCTGGTTGAGCAACTGTTTTTATGAATACTTTTGATTACATTGAGCTTACAGAACAGATAATGTGCTCATCAGAAAAGAATTGAGCATTTTAAGAAAAAAATGTTACAATAGATTGCATAACAAATATTAAATAGTTTATTCCTTCTAAAATTTCATTGAAAGTTTGATATATTTGCACATAAATTAAAAAAAAAAAGTTCTTATTCCATGAAACCTAACTTTCTTTTTCTCGACACACTTATGCTTCAGATAAAAAAGCAAAAAACATTTTTGTCCCCTCCCTCCACCAAACAAAAAGAAATTTTGTATGCAACTGTTTAAAGAGGATACCATACATTTGGAATTACTAATTTCCCCATAATTTAAAATTCTCAGTAAGCAAAAGAATTATTAATATAAAAAGCATACAAATTGCACATAAAAACTAAACTATAGTTAGATAAAACATGTTCCCTTGCCTTGATTAGAGTTACTTTCAAATTTACCGTATAACCCCCGCATTATACGGCATGCCGCAAAATTCAATAACACTTGCTTTGTCCTTTCCGGCATGCCGGAAAAATCGAGGTTAGGAAAAAATATACTACAACAAATATACGTTCAGCTTGAAAATGGATATAAGTTTTATACATATCTTATTAGTATTAATCAACGGTTTAATTTTGTAAAAATATTTACTAACAATGTCATTTGTTATTTTAACAAGAAAAATTATGTTCAATAACGAATAATTTCATAAAAATTAAATTAAAACTAAGTAAGAAAAGATTTATGCAGTAAGTTGCCGCTCCTAAACCAGTGCTAAAGAATTTGCCATAGCTATTCAATAAATATAAAAATTTAACTTAAATCTCTAAAAGGAACCTAAAACAATTTATTTAAAAAAATTATGAACAAATCGCAGTAACGATGATTGCTTCTGAATTGAATACTTTATTGGCATATAATTAAATCCATTAATAATGACTACCATAAATAACAACCACATGTTATGTATGCAATCAGGGGCGGCAATTAGGAGGGTCAAGAGGGGGCGGTCGCACCCTCAAATTTTTCGAGCAGAATGATAGAAAATGGGTGAATTCAATTCAGGTAAGTCGGCAATCAATGTTCATGAAAAAAAAACGCACTGGTTCTCAGTAACTATTTGCTGAAACTCGACACATTCAAAGATTAGAAAAAGTGTTTTTCATTATTTGGATGATGACTTAGAAATTCATGAAGTATTTTCCAGCCTTTTTAGAACATAGAAAACTGATAGAGAACCATGCTTAATTTTGACTAAAAAAAGACATTTCCTCATATACGCTAAATATTTCATACTTGCATGCCCAGTGTATCGATGGTATATCCAATATGAGAGGCTCGTGCAAAGTGGTGTGTCTGCATGGCTTTCACAAGAAAATTCCTTGATATTTTACCTTTACTTTTAAGTTCATTTTTAAGAGTATATTTATTTAATGAGTGTTCAGTTTCTATCAGTGAAAGTGAAGAACACTCATTGCTTTCTTCTGTTAGAAACACATTTCAGCTGCTCATGCATCATATGCTTTCATAGAAACTTCTTAAAAACGTATGTGGTTCTTGAATTTAGAAAAAGCATATCAACAAATACCTTTTATGGGGCTCTATAACTATGCAATCTTGGAGTGACACAAGATGGTCTTCAAGAGTTAAAACCATAAAACTTAGTTTGAATTTTTATTCAATTTGTTTGTATTGAGGAAAGTTTTTTAAAAAGTTCACCCTATCAAAACATCTTCAATCCACTATCCTTAATTTTCTGACTATTCAAACCACAGTTCAATCAAAAAAAAGTGACGAAAATCCACATGATGATGAGAAGTCAAACATTGATTTTTAATATTTGTATGAAGTAATAGATTCAGTTTCGAATGAAATTAACACAAGATTTGATGATAATTATTTTTTTCTATGGTTGGCTCTATATTATCTGGATTGGATTTTGAAAACAAAAAATAAAATGTTTTAACTATGAGTAAAATTTTTAGCATGAGGCAAGAAAAATTACAAGCAATAAACTGACAGACCGGTTATCACATCCAGAGACTGCAGTTTCGTCCTTGTTATGGACTCATCATCAGTCTAGAATCATGAATAACAGAGCTGGAAGCAGATGACATTTCACTGAAGCTGAGAGACAAGACTAGATTTCAATGATGAAAAATTAAGCCCTTCACAATTTTTGATGTTGCCTGGGTGATTTTGAAAAGCAAGATATAAAAAATGTTTTCATACATAACTTTATTACTTCGATTATTTTTTAACTATTCCAATCAGCTCAGCTAGTAGAGAAAGTTTTTTTTATGTCTCAGGAGGTTAGAGAATTATTTCTAAAGCATAATGGGCCAAAAAAAAAACTTTTCTATATAGCAGTACTGGTAAAACAGCACAACACTGGGCACTGATAGATTAGTAACACGATTCCCTGCTCTTCTGAATTCTAAAAATCATGCAATAGAACTTTTCCAAAAGGTATAAAATCTTTAGAGATGTTTTTTATGTTAACTTATTAAAAAGTGAATCAAAATTTTAATTGTTTCTAAACACTAATTTTTATTCATATTAAACCGATTTTATGACCACTTCCTCTTAGCCAATGTGTGTTTGGGACCGCACTGTTGCAATACATATTTAAGAAGCTCGACCCCCCAAATGAAATGCTGAAATGCCGCCCCTGTATGCAATACATTTTTTTGAAAGAAGGTTCCCTTGGGATTTTTTTTTCTTTACAGTGGTTTGCTTTCTGATTGTAACTGAATGAGGAAATTTACTTTTGTTTCAAAATAAATTTTAAATTATCCGACATACCGGAAAATTCGAATTTTCAGGCATGCTGATCAACCTCGCTTTTTTACAGTATGACGGATAATGCGGGGTAATACAGTAATAATTCTCTTTTAATAATGCTGTTAAAGATTAAAATTGAAAACTTAAAGAAAAGTGAAATATTACCAATTTTGAGCTTTTTCCTCTTTTTACTTGCACTGAAATACTCAGACTTTCTTTTCTTAGAACTATTTGTATAATCACTACCTAAGGGGAAAAAGTGAAAAATTATATGCAGGTTCTGAACACATAGTGCATAACATTTCATTTTTAAAAATCGGGTAAAATTTACCAGATTCATTTTCAGCTAAGTCTGAAGTTTCAGTTAGGCTCTAAAATAAGAATGAAAGAATAAAAAAAATAGCATGAAAAAGTGACATTTTTTAAATCAAAACGAAAAGAGAAAAATTACTTACATTCAAAAAATATTTTAAATGCATTTTCTTCCCCTTTGATTCATCACATGCTATGTCAACTGCAAAATGCAATTTAATTAAAGGTAAGCATTTCAAATCTATAAATGTTCAAAAATCAACATGCAACATGCTTTAAACTTACATTCTTTTAATGAAGACTCGGTAGGTATCTTTGAAATTTCAACTTCAGAATCAAGTTGATGCCCTGGAGTGACTTTTAGTGGGAGTGTTTTCTCATTTTCTTTGATTTTTTCCATTTGTGATACAACAGCTGCATTCTTTTCTCCAGCAGGGGTTTGTAGAAACTTATTTTCTTCCCTTATACGAGATAAAAGATAGTCCTTACTTTTCATCCTGGTCAGATCAGAAGGATTTTTATTTTCCCGGTTCATCTCAGAAGCCATATCTCTGGAAATATTCATTGTAAGAGAATCTTTCAACATAGTTTTCATGTGAGAATTCTCATTAACTTCGATGTTTTGTTCAAAATCAACATCCTCATGTTCTAAAACTGCAGATTCTACGGGGTGCTCAACTGAAACGTTTGAATCTGCAGAAAGCCTAGACCTTGAAAATTTTTTTGACAAACAACTACGCGATGGTACTTTTTCTACAAACAATTCGTTCTTTTCTATATCTGACCAATTTCTGTAGTTTGATTTATTCGTTTCATCATTGCCTTTATATTTGGCAAGACTTTTCTTCTGATCCAGTTCATATCTTGTACTATTGTTCAGATTATAAGCAGTATCTTCTTTCCCCTCATCTGCCTTCAAAATACAAAAAAAGAAAATAATGAATTATTAGAATTGTAATAAAGTTCCAACAGTTACTACCTGCTAGTCTAAATGAGAAGCGGTAAAAAGACTTTTTTTATTAGGGGGGGGGGGATATTTTGCATGTATATTGAGAAACTAGTTGAAATTTCAGTTGCATAATTGAAATTTTCTTTTCAAAACATTGCAAACTTTTGAGGATAAAATTAGTTTAGACAAAGAATAAGTAAGCAGGTAAAATGCTTCAAAATAATCAAGACAACAAAAAGTTGTCTTGATTATTTTGAAAACTTACAAATTTTGAATTTAGTTTTAATTAGCATGCATATATTTCTGAAAGGAAAAGGTAGAAAGTTTTTCTTGCATTTCTTGGATTTTGTAGATTTTCAAACAATACAAATTTTGGAGGCGTTTGATTTAAGCTCAATTTAAAGACGCTTCTAACAGCTTTTTTGCACCATATGTTTGTTTATTGCTATGATGGCTAGGTTTTGTAAGGTACAACATTTATAATGTATGTCCATTTTGCATAGATGTTACATCAGCACTGTATGAGTTAGTGGCTTCTCAGTGGCTGAAATTTGACTAACTCTGATCTCTATTGTAAAAAACAGAAAAAAAAATCTATAAAATTTTATGAAATGTGAGTTTAAGACGATACGGGTAAAACTTTCTTTGAGAAGGTATCTTAAATCATACAGAACCAAAAGTTCTTGCCAAAAGAATTTTAAAATACTAACAATAAATTAAATATTAAAAGTGAAGAAAACATAATCAAAAGGGAAGTATAAAGATTTAAAGAGATAAATAAATGCCCAAGGTTACCTACCTACAAAGCTTCAATAATAGAAACAAATTCAAAAATCTGATTTCTTAACACTCAAGTGAGAAATAACAGCTTATTATATTATTCACTAGCAAAAATACCCGGCGTTGCCTGGGTCAGTAATAATTATTAGCAAAAATCGTTACTTGCATTTGTTTTCTGTTTTAAGTGAAAGAATTTAAAACACATCTTTTTGACGCGATTAAAAATCGAGTTTCTTCCTTACCCATAAAACTAAAATAGCAATAAGTATAAAGAACAAAGTAGTATTGATTTAGAACCGAAAGCACTATATTTAAGCATATTCAAATTTTAAAAACATGAAATTAATCTTCTCATGTTTAAAAAGATTAATCTGTTGATACTTTTTTTTTAACATGGAGTCTAAAACCTTCTCTGTATGGCTAATGAAGTACGATGTGATTAAAAAAAAAGTAGCTGCGCTCGTAATCCCCTTATACTTGCTTTAGTTATTTCGGGAAATTTCAATCATTGTGGCTCTTGGTGCGATTTTATCGAATTTGCGAAAGTCGTTTCGGGGTACCTTCGATGATGCTTCCCCATTCTTTCCTTACTTTGTAAAACAATATGATATTAATTTTCGTTACAGAGATATCGTCGCCAGATGCTGAGATATTTTTGGTCACCATAAAATAGCGCTAAACAGTTTCATCCGAAATGTTACCAAAATAAGTAATAAAATTTGGTGATTGTTTGAAATTGTGCAAAAAGGAAAATTAATGGAAGTTTTTGTGCTGTTTATGGATTTGCTTAATTTAGTTGCTGGATTATTTAACACAGTAAAAAAAGTCTTTTGAAAATTCTTTGATTGGCGATATTTTGTTTACATGGTGAAAGCTGAGAAACATTATGACGTAGTCTTCGGCTTCAAAAACAGCAATGTTGAAAAAACTGCCAAATGCATCAGCTACGGAAATCTTTCTGCAAAAATTTTGGCGATCTGCTGGTTGTTTGGATAATGAGTAAGTGTTCAATCAGCATAAATAATAATAAAAACCATTATTTACATTAAAGTTCCGTTTAAATGGAAAATCATCAGCCAAATCATGTATCAAATTATGTATGCCAATCTTGTGCAAAAATCTTATTTCAAGATTTGACTTGAGAAAAGCCTTGAACAATCACGAAAAGCAAAGAAAGTCAACAATACAACAATTGTCGCTATCGACAGGGAGTTGAGATGATACACTAAATACTGTATTGAGTTGAGGAAAGCCTTCGAACATGGATCTAAAAAGCTCATAACTCGTTTTTTATTCTACTTAGAAATTTCGAACAGGGGCCATCTTCAGCAGAAAAATCAAAGCTTTCGATGGACATATAATGTAAGTATGTGCAAGTATTTTTTCATCCCAATATTAGAGAATTTATACAAAAATTGTGTTTTATTGCCCCCCTAAGGGGGTTTTGCTCCCCATAACGGGACGAAAACTACCCTATGTGTTATTCTGATGCATAAACTATATTATTGTAAAGTTTTATCAAAATCCGTTCAGTAGTTTTTGCGTGAAAGAGTAACAAACATCCATCCATACAGACAAACTTTCGCATATATAATATTAGTAAGATTAACTCTTGCACAGATGATCATATAAAAATTTTCACTAACTTAAAAATGCTTGTGACAATTTTTCAAGTCAATTTAAGCCCTGCAAACTTTGGTACTTAGGAAAAACTCCTTAAATGATATTTTTTACCGGGATTTCCAAACATACCCAATTTGACAAGTTTAGATGATCCCATCTTGTAGAAAGAGCCATTCAAAGTGAAAAATGAGTTTTTGATTAATACCTCCTCCAAAGACAAAACCAAGGTAGATGGAAATTTTCCTCTTTTTTTTTTTTTTTTTGACATATGGCATGACATAATCACCAAGAGTTGTGAAATATATTTCAAATGAAAAACAATTTAGACTATTTTTCATGGTCCTCATAGCTCTGATGAACAATAAAACAGAATTCAACTAGAAACTTATGAGTTTTGCTAACTAAACATGTTTATAATTCTTTTTCAAGTTAATTTGAGCTTCGGTGTTTGGTGAAAAACTCATTTTGGGAAATTTCTTTACACTTTACAGGCTTGCCAACTGTAACAAAGAAGAAAAGACAGTTTTTCATGTAGAAAGAGTTTAGAACGTACAAGTGTATTTTTAGATAATACCTCTGTTAATTGGCATGCTTTCAAAAAAAAAAACATTGATAACACAAAAATTCGTTAATAACTACTAAGCAAAAAATGATGAACAATCAGTCAGTGATTGACAATCAAATGAGAAAAAGGAGTAAATAATTGCCTTCATATACCGTAGACCCTCATTTTACGTACGGGGTTACGTTCCACGGAAATGACGCGTAAATCGAAACTGCGTAAATTGAGATCTAATACCAGTGTTAAAATAGGGCTTTGGGTTCCGTACATAACAAAATACTTCATCCTAATGATGACTAATTGTGTAATAAGTTTAATAAGTACCTATATAGATTTTTATGCGCAATATGTTTAAAGAAAACATAAATTAATTTTGTGTTTTGTTTATAAGGAACAGCTGGCTATGATAGTCTTTTGGCAGTCATTAAGAAATTTTCTCTGTAATTCTTTGCATAGCATTAACGCATCCATGATCACTAGCGCCATTTCCATGATAGAATCTTACTTCACTAACAAATCAGAAAGATCATTTCTATTGTCTAAGAATGGCTCAAAATTTTCAATATGAACGTTTTTGGCTGTGTGTCACCAAAGTCGGTATCCACGTTGGTTTTGGCCTTCTTTGTCACTCCTAAAAGCTCTTCTTCCAATGAGTTCTGAATTGTGCGAGTTTAATAACTTTATTTCTGGAAAGAGCTCTGCTGGAACCAATCACATAAAATGTCTCCAGGGGCCCAAGTTCGGTTATTAGCCCGCCAAAATGCAGTTTATTACGTGTAATCTGCAATCTTTAGGAGCTTCGATTTTGAAAGAGAGAAAAATGTAATCTGTTTGCATTGCCGCATCCGCGTAACACCAAACCTCATACGCGTGAAATAAAATAAAGGTGTCGAATCTTAAACCCTATATAATTGAAACGTAAAATTAACCCGCGTAAAATGATGGTCTACTGTACTAATATCATAAACACAACATCAGTTTTAGTAGATATAAGTAGAAATTTTAATATATGATCTGATTTTAAAAAATTTTAACCATATAATCAAATGGTAATCTTGGAAATAGTCAAGTATCCAATGACTTCTCATCTATTTAGTGCAGGGTCTAAAATCTTTAATTTTTTAAAAAGACTTTAGAAACATCAATTATTTAATTAATCTACATTTCTAAGGATTTTTAAACTTTAAATAGATATGTTTAAACATGCAAAAAAGAGGAAGTGTAATTAATTATACTTTATCTCAATTTTAATTCATCTATTTATCCATTTATTTATTTATTTTTATTTTTTTCATTTTCCTTGAAGATCAAGTGCTGATGTGCATAAACATAAGAACCACCACTGGTTCTTGGCAGTTTTGATCAACCATAAATCCTTACATAATTAAGCAACAGCTGAAAACTGTATTCAATGAAGATGTTTTTCAATATTTAAACTTGACAAAGAGTATTAAAGTTACTATTGGACACAGAAAATGTGAATAATAACAAACTAAATACATACTTGGTTCTTAGAAACTGCTTTCTTGGCTTTCTTTCTACAAAGAAGAAAAAATCAAGTTGTTTCCCACAACTAGAGAAATACAGGGTGTCCAAAACTAATGATTCAGTTTCATGAACAGCATATTTAATGAAGGGGAAAAATATATATACAGGAATTTAATTAAGAATCTCAATAGACGGTGACAACAGTTCACCATGGAACAAAACTCCCCCTTCAGTTGATCAGCTGTGATATTGCAGATAGATTATACAATCCTTGCCACAACTAATAAAAAGTTATGACAAAACTGGGATCTCTCGAACTCTAAGGGAAAATCATACCCTTTGATATAAGGGAAAACCAGTCAACTGCTCCACCCTCCTTGAAGTGATTGGTACTAAAAAACCTAACCAACCCTTGTTCCGATTGAGGTCCACTTGAATATCAATGTACGTTTCAATCCTTGCATTACTTCTTGAGATATTTCAGCTACGCTAAACGAGAAAAACATTTGATTCATGCTAAAAACTAATTTATTGTACTGTCATCGGCTTTTTTGTTATCACAATATTTCAAACAATTAGGATGTTAAAATTGGGTGAAAAATTCCATTACAGTCATACATGCAGATCAACCTCATGAAAGCATATTTTTACTCTTGATTGTTCACTTAACATTTTTATTATTTAATCAACAAAAGTGATAGGTCCATGCTTTTGAATCCTCCTAGGTGGTGAGAGCAAAGCACACATACTCAGAGGTAGATTCAAAATTTTATCTTTAGGTCTGCATTTGTGGGAAAAAAAAAAAAAAAAAAGATTTTTTTTTTTTTTTTTGAACTTTCCTAATTTTTGTAAAAAAGAACTATTTTGGGGTGTTTTTCTCTTTTATATTATTTTGTGAAAAAAAAAATCTTGTCATATGATAAAGAGAATTAAGCAATCAGAATTCTAATATGAAATATGTTTAGTCCTAAGTATTTTGCTGGGAATGGCTAAGAAGCTGGATTTGTAATTTTCTCTTTTTTTTCATACTAATGTCTTGTTTCCTGGCGAGTTGATTGAGCTTACAAGTTAGAAAGAGGTGTTTTTTAAATTAAATTTTGCAAAGAACTAATTTTAAAATATGAAGTTTCATAAGATGGCACATATTACAGTTTAGAATTTTGTGAACAAATCACAGCTACAAATTTGACCAATTTCTGTCTGAATCAACCATAATACTATACTTAATGCATGAAGTAGCAGTAGTAGTGTTCAATAGTTTCAGTTTGTAGCAGATTTTTCTGTTTGGTGCAATGAGCACAGAAGCGTAACCCTCTGTAACTGATATCACATACACAATTGACACCAAAGCCAGAAAGGTCCACAAATACACAGGAAAACCCAGGTGGGTTGAAAAATTGTACAAAAATCTAGTTATATCTGATAGTAGCACACTTATGTGCTAAACATCATATTTATTGAAGGAACATCCATTAAAAAAAAAAGTAGCATTGATGTTGTCAAAAGATTGACTTTAATTTTTAGTTTTTTTGTACAAACTGCAGTTATTTGAATAGTAGTTTTTATTTTCAATAAAATGCTGTTCTGGAGTTGGTTCCTTTACTTTCTTCCTTTTTTTTTTTTTTCTTTTATTAATATAATTCAGGTCTAAAAAAAGCCTCTGAACCACTCATCGAGATTGCTCTTTTGGTATATGCTTAAACACATTTAGAGGGACTTGTGCATGCAATTTAGTTAAAACTGAAGACAGGACAATGTGAATAAACATTGATTGGAGTTACTGATTTATAGATCAAAAAATTAGGAATAAAAACCTGAAAAAATTAAGAAAGTTTAAACAAGTTAATAAATTAAAGTTTAAATCATTTTGAATAAAGTTTTTAAATTCAATGAGCAGTTTAAAGGGAGTTACTACAATTTCCACTCTTGTGTCTGTCATTAAAAACAGTAGCAAATATGTGAATTCCAGATATCTAAAGACCTATAAGCCTTTTACAAAGAGACCAATCTTGATATAATATATATTTCAATAATAAGTACCAAGTATAGAAAATTTAAGAAAAATCAGAAATGGTAACTGTCATGATACACCTGATCTCCTACAGACTGACCGTTTAGAACTGAGTAAGAGAAAAAAAAAACATTTAATTTTACTACTTGTATTCTTATTGCATGCATATCTGCTTTTGAAAATAAAATTTTCTTATCAATAGTATATCATTAAAAGTATATCTTTTGATGTAAGATATGCATCCAACAGAAAATAAAATTTAAACAATATCAAAAAAGATAAGTAATTTTCTTACCGATCTGAATATTTTCTTTTAGGAGGCTCAAATAACTTTCTTTTCTTCTTAAGCCAGCTGTGGCCACTACTTATAGTTTCTGTATCAGTATGAAATATAGACCTATGTTTTTTACTTGGGGTAGGGCCTTTTCCAGAAGAGATGGAAAACTTGGGTGGAGAACTAAGAATTTGAATGAAATGATTACATAAATAGACCAATGGACAGAAAAATGCATTCAAGTTATACTTTATTATTTCAATTAAAATTTTTGAATAAGTTGATGAATTTTGCATGGAAAGAAAATGAAGTATTGAGCTGGATTTTTCAAACCCATTTCCCAAGTTAAGAATATGAAAGTAGATATTAAAATGGAAAAACAATTTACCTTTGAGGTTGACACTGAATATCAAAATTTTGCTCATCATCTGCTAAGCTCTCAAAGTCAAGCATTGCCTTACTTTTCTTTCTTGCCCATAAAGCTGACCTACGAGTATTCTAGACATCAAGAGGGGAAAAAGCAAATATTATTTCAGACATTAGGATAACAGCACCAGTCACAGACATGCTTAAGACATTGCTCTCAGGTTAACTCAATATTTTCTGAGCTTTTTCATGTATTACACTTTACTATTTTTCTCTCATGCAACAACATTTCAAACATTTGGCTACTTTTTGATCCTCTGAATTAATTGATTCCATCTTTATTTGCTCAATTTCTAAAAAAAGGTGCAAAGTTCTTGATTTTTAGAACTAAAGCCCTATTAAATTCAATTGAACGTGAAACACCAGCTGTCTTCATGGTGGCTGTTAATAACCTTCCATCACTGCCTTGAAAGTACCAACTGGCTCAAAAATTCACTCTGATAACACTAGATGTCTGCACCGTATTCATGGGCTACAGTAACATCAGTTTTACCCTTTAGAAAAGGCTCATTATTTAAATCCAAATTTTTGACTATCTGTTACTAGACCCTTGTCTGTTACTGGTGACTTTACTCTTTTTTTTTATGTAAATGCCTATCAAAAATAGAAAAATAGAATAAAATGAGTGAACATACAAAGAAAAGTTGTTTCGAATTTTCTCAATGATTAACCTTTATGAGCCTGTTTTTTTAGAAAATAGTACAGTCACTCAGGGTATATTTGAGCCAGTCTGGCCAACTTGGTGTGATTTCATATTTTTTGGTTTAATTGACCTCACTGCGATTTCTAGTTCCCTCCTGGAAGTCCCCTCATGGGAAGCTGGTGAGGCCATAAAAAAATATTTTTTGATCTTTATGATTTTGAAATATACTAAAATATAAGAAACTAGTTGACCCATGGGGGGTCATTTGCACTCAACAGAAGGAATTTAAAAACCTCTTCTATTAAGTAATTCTTTGAATAATAGCAGAAATGTGTCTTGTTCCTTTATTTTTTGCCGATAGCTGTAAAAAATCTTTAAAATGATATCTAACTTCATGATCCTATGAAGACCATAGGAGGTTATAGTGTACCAACAAAAGGCAATTTTAAGAAATAATATATAGGATACAGCCATTTGCCATGTTAAAAATAAGGAGGGTTGGGGCACAGATTCCTACCCCCACTGAGTTAAGATTATTTTATGTCCAAGGAAATTTGGATGAGAATTAGCTGTGGAAAATTATTCAAAAATTACATTTTTTGTCACATGGAAAGATAGATTCCACGGCCCACATCTCAACATGCTATACACTAAAGCAATGCACAGTAAAGCAACAAAATTAAATGAAATCTATGCCTCTATTTCATTAAAATATTTTGATAAAGCTATACTGTAACTTATTGTTAAAATTAATGTCATGTTCCTCGATTTCAACAACAGAACTGTAGCTAAGAATCGTGCAATGAGTTTAGATTATACATTAATTGAAGTTTGGATCGGAATTCTACTGAAGAAAATAAGAGGATATGTTTCAGCTCATGGGGATTTGAACTCACAACCTTTACATTATTAGCATGATGCTCTAACTGAGTCAATCAGGTCTCGGTTTTGAGATGTTATGTATAAGTAAAGGATAATTTTAAAAAAAAAAACAGAATAAATAGGTTTTTCGACAACACAACAAAATATGAACTGTTTTCTTTATTTTTCCCCGAAAGCAGCGAAAAAAATCCTTAAAGTGATCCCTTACTTTTGAAATTTGATAAAATATTGAGTGAGTTATGGTGCTAACAAAAACCACATTTGAGAACTAATAAAAAAGGGGTCAAAAATCCGCATAACTTCAGAGAAGTGGTTGCACGGATTTTAGGATTTTGCAGATTTTAGGCCATAGAGAAACTAACTTTTTAAGCAGGATCTTAAAACTGGAAAAAAAAAAAAAATGCAACAAGAACTTTGAAACATTCATGAATTACTTCTAGGACAATTGAACAATTTATAATCATTAAAAAAAAATTATAACATTCTTTTGGCTGTTACTTAAATTTTTAAATACAAAAGTAAAATTGTTCTTGGAGTAACTACCACCATAAAGAGATAAAAACCAATAAATGGTGCCACTTTGAAAACATTTGGTATTTATTTTCAATATAGATGAGGCATTTGTTTTCAATTGAAATGTCCGAAATCATCCACACTAGGCTTTTACATGCTGAATTCCTTATATTTTCAGATAATTTTCATGTTTCTTTGATGCTACGTGTCAAGCAAACTATTAGCGTTTTCTGTAACTCTGCAACAATCTTTAAGCATCTGCTTTTGATTTACGATATTTCTTATTATTTCTTCAGTAGTACTCAATATAAGGCATATAGAGCAGAATTAAAAACGCATTTTTGAATAAATATATTTTTCATTTGATTACAATGCTCAACATGCATATAATGCATAATAATAAAACAAAATGCATAATAATAACCAATAACAAGTGTTAGGGGAATTGTTTGGAGTTATTGTAAACAATTGTTTGGGCAAATTATTCAGATTTGGATTATTATGGACCGAAATAAAATAAAAATTGAAAATAAACTCTTAGCCCAAAGAAAAAAAAACTCATGAAAATTTTATTTAAAAAAAAAACAAGAATCTACATGGATTTCAGAGGTTGACCATCTCAGGTCGATGGATTTGTGGCATTGCACAGTATATGTGATATGATTATCAGGAGGCGCTAAGTCATCCGGACTGGCTCAAGGAAACCCTGAATGATCGTATTTAAAATGGTCTTCGGCTTTTATTTCTTGTTTAAGTGGTTTAGGGGTCAACTCTATTTGGTAACATTGGGCTTTCCCTCACAAAAGAATAAGAAGTATCCATTTACAACCATATTAAACAAAACAAAATGTAGATGCAGCAAATAGTGAAAAGATTAATCTATTTTTAGTTTCATCATCACTTAAGTTGCTATCCACAAATTAAAAATTGATTTATTAGGATAAATTTTATATTGGTTATTGACAACAATGGAGCTTTAATTTTGTTCTCATAGTTTTTTAGAAGACTAAATTTGGTAAGATGCCAAGTGAAAACAAGTGACATTTAAGCCCATTGACTCTGAGGTCCCATCAAATTTCATCATATTTCCTTATAGGAGCATTATTATTATTTTTTTTTTTTAATTCACCAGTGCAATGTGACTTCAGTGGTTCAATATAGCAGCTTTACACTTAGGTTGTTCGTACTGACAAAAGTTAACATTTCAGTCACAGATTAACGCAAACCTATTTTCAAATATTATTATTATTATTATTACTATTATTATTTTGTTTCTAATGGAGTTGCATTAGGCTATTAAGTCTTTGCAGACCTAGTGTAGACTGCCTAGTACATCCCGATACAGCATCCAGTCTTTCATGTGCCACCAGTAAGGTGCAATGTCAATGACACAGATAATTTTGATGTCCAGTTTCCCCACCAGGTGGAGACACCTGGGCTTTCTTTGATTAACTGCACTAGGGAATTAATTTTGCCGAGGGTAAAACAAACACGCAAGGGATCTTTTACATGTTGCATAATCATACGATATGGGCCCTGACAATTTTCTCCATCTCAAAAAGCCAACGACTGGCCACCACAGGTCACAACCCTAGACCACGGAGCAGAAGGCCGATACTTTTTTTGTAAATTAACAACAAAAATACATCTCATATGTATTAAATAATGCATTATTATTTAACACTCTGCGCACATAAAATTTTGTTTTGACGGGAACAAATTATTTGAGCAGAAGATTAAGTTAACAGTCCTTTGTCATTTCTATCAATTTTCAGAAATCTGTCAATTTTGTGCACTTGAAATTAAATGGTTTTCTTGTTAAATTATATAAGCAAAGTTTGTGATTTAAGTTGCATCAATAAATTTGCTTTTTCCACTGAATAATTTTTTGCCCGTGATAATAGAAGTCTTTTGTTAGTGTTAATAAAGGAGTTAATTTATAAGTATTTTAAGAAGCAATAACTGCAATTTTAAAACTTTAAGCACATATGAAATATGTAGCATATAAAGCTAAACCACAAATTGCAAAAATTTCTTACAAATCATTAACACATTTTTTCATGAACTGTAAAAATACTAAATAACCATGCACCAAAAAATTTCTAATTACCAAATCTTCCGAAATCAAATGCTCTTTCTTTTCCAAAGTAAGATTTTTTGGATCAGGGATTTTTCTTTTTTCTGCTCTAACATTGGGTGTAGCATTATTTTTTAAATAACTTCTGGTCTTCATTCTGGGAATAACAAAATCATCATCATCATCTTGCATACTTAGATTTTTCTTTTGAATCTGATTTGCAACATAATTTGTTTTCAATATGGATCTTTTTCGAATTTTCTCAGACTTTGGAGCAGAATCATATACTGGAACACGATCAAGATCGAAAAGGTTAATTCTTTTCTTAAAACTTTTCGGTGTAACTTTGGAAGAATTATTTTTTCTACTAAGAGTTAAATCATCTATTTTAGCATTACTTTTAACATTTTCTTCAGTTTTCGGACATGAAAAAAATTCTGGTGAACTGATTTCCATTTGTTTCTTTTTTTCACAATGTGCTACACTATTTTCTTTTGAATTCAAAGTAGTTGCTTTAAAAACTGGCTTATCCTCCTTTTCAAAATTAACAACTTCTTTCTGAAATATCAGAGTAAAAGTGACAGTAAAGTGGAAAAAAGGATTGAATACAATGGAAAACAATTAATATGTTAGTATTTTAATAATATTAGTAAAAGGTTGTAATATTCAAAAATAAAAGAAAGTTAAACATATTGGAAATTAAAAAACCTATTTTAAATGAATTGCAAAATTTAAAAAAGAAATTCATTTCTAAATGAATCCAAACACACTTAGAATTTAAAAAAAAATTAAGAATAATTATCTATAAATACATGGTTGATTCTCCAAAATCCTAACAATATTATGTGCCAGAAGCCTAACACAAGGATTGTTTGACCCAGATTTTTTTTTCTTTTATTTTAATTGTTAGAAATAACTGTTTTGGTGTTATTCTATTCCTATTAAAACAACAATTCATTTATTTTTTCCTACAAAAATTTTTGAGTAACCAGAAAGTCACTCTTTTGACATGTCAGTGTTTCTCAAAGATAATTATTTTTTTTTTAAATTTTATATCAATATTCCACAAATTTATATTGTATTACTTAATTACATATACTTAAAGGTGTAAAATGACATCCTTTAAATAAATTTAATTATTTAAATAATCAAAGTACATCATTTCAAAGTTTGTCCCCAGGTTTCATGTCATTCTGCTGTCCTAGGAATGAGTTCAATTATTATAGATTAAAAAAGGAATTTTTGATTTGCTGTGCTATAACACTGTTTATTATCACCATTTTGTTCGATTCCTTGAGTATTAAGTTAATATGATTTGTCTGCTGTTCTTACTAAAACTTTGAAGTTCAAAAATGGGTATGTAACATTTTTGCTGTCATTCTCCTGGGACAAAATTTCTCTGTTAAATAAAAAAAAATAATAATAATTTTACTCATAGTGTGAAGTTGAATTAAGAGTTTAGAATCGAAAAACAACACTAGTTATCAAAATGATAATCCTGGGCAACAGGCAAATTACAAGGAAAATCTCATTCTCCTGTCCCAAGAAAATGTCATACTCCTGGTGCAAAAAAAAGTCACTCTCCAAGCATTATTTATACTAGGCTTGCCAGCCATCCTGGTTTGACTGGGACAGTCCCAGTTTTTAAGCAAAATCCCGGTGTCCTGGTCGGTTTACTTCACGTCCCGGAAAAGACAAATTTGATTACAAATGATGAAAAAGGTCTAAAAATATTTAACTGTGAAGAATTATTCAAAATAATTACTGTATCATTTATAACATCAACTTGGGAAAATAATACGGGATTAGTTTGTGAGGATTTTTACAAGATTAAAGCATAAAAAAAGTCTAAAGAAAAAAATAAGTCTTATAAAATTAAAAATGTATCAAAATTATTGTTCGGTTTATATTATATTCAACTTAATAAATCAAATATTTAGGTACATCTTAGAAGTGAAATGTTCAAATTTTATCTGCTCATGTCATTTTTAATTTAGATCCATAGTTAGTAACCATTTATTCATTGCATTGAGAATAAACTGCCCTATAAAACACTACAAAACTCAGCCACAGGTGTATAACCTTTTGAACTTTAACAACTCGGGGGGGGGGGGAGCATTCAGCTGTCCTGGTTGAACATTTCAAAAATCTGGCACGCCTTTTTATAACGCAATACATTTAGTAGAATAGAATTTATTTCCAAAACATTATTTAGAAAATAAGATTATGATTTATAAAAAAACTGAATTTGGCAAATGATAATTAAAACATGTGGCAGTAGAGAAATTATTTATTTAATCATTTTTTCTTTTCTTTTTTCTTGTTTAGAAAAATCTTTCAAAAAGAGATTTCTTGGTTATACATTTTTTTTAATTTTAATGTTGCTCGAATAGGTAAATGAAGTTGCTTTAAATTTCCGACTTAGATAAAATAAAGCACTATTTTCTAGAATTAGGTAAATACTTTTCTGAGCAATAGAATTGGAAATAATAAAAACTGGAACTTAAAGGGAAATTTGTTATTTATTTGCTGGTTTAGAATTTTAGTTTTGCAATTGAAAAAAATACTTTTTTTTTTTTTGGTTAAAATAACTGTCCATTATTCGGTGTGTAAGATATTCAGAGTGAATAATATGGAAAAACGTATATAAAGGGACTGGGACTCAAAGAAATGTTCCTTATTAGGGAGTGTCCGCTAAGAGAGGTTTTACATAGATTGTGTTTTGTCATGCAATAACATACTTTTTGGTTTAGGTTATAGTTATTTCTCTATCACAATTAACTGTTGATAACCTTCTACGAAACTTAGTGCTTGTCATTTTCCTGGTGTGCGAAAATTTGACCCCCTGTTTTGAGGGGTGTAGCATAGTTAAAATGAGTTCCCTCCATTTTTCCCTTAATAAGTTCCTAACAAAGAGTAAATATAATTTTTTTCAGATTTTTATTTTTAAAAATATTTGTGATTGGAAAACTTCAGGTTTTTGGAGAATCACCCACATGTCTACAGACCTTAGGATATTTTAAGCGACACATTGACTTGCCTTCTTGCCTAAGGTCCACTCACCACATACAGCAATGGCTCATGCAGGGGTTGGAGTAGGGTTTTAAAAAAGTACAAGGACACAGTTTTGACCCGATTTTAGGACACATTTAGAACAATAAATGTCAAGATTCATCAATAACAAACACTGTTATTTTAAGCATATGCTTGGTTTTTGTCATTTTTTTTACTGACTGCACTGCCTAACACACACACACACACAAAAAGATACTTTTAAATATGTTTACCAATGGCAATTTTGAACGTTTGCATACAAATTGCAAAATGTGATTGTATGTAGAATCGGTGAATACGTACAGCATATTAACAGTGAAAACTAAAAATATTTTGTTCAATTCAGAGTATTCCCTAGAAGTTATTTGATGGTTTTATTATTATTATTTTTTATTTATTTCTTTTAAACAGGAAATAGGGCTACTAAAAGGGAGCAACTGTCTGATTTTAAGTAAATTTTTAATCCTCAAAATCTATGAATAAATACAAATACAAATGTGACGACCAGCAACAGGCTCTGGGCCCAGCTAGGCTGGTCCTAGTCAATTAATTAGTCCCCAATGAAGATCAATGGCCCTCTTAAAACTTCCCACTCCCTTGCTCATTACCGCCTCTTCCGGTAAGCTATTCCAAGTGTCCACAACCCTGCTAAAGTAGTAGTTTTTCCTGATCTCCACCATCACAATATTTTTTAAAGTTTAAATTGAAGGGTAAGCATCACAGATAGAGTTCAAAACTTGTGGGTTATATATTGCGATCTTGTTAGTCTTAATT
The DNA here is from genome assembly GCF_026930045.1 of Uloborus diversus. NCBI lineage: Eukaryota > Metazoa > Arthropoda > Arachnida > Araneae > Uloboridae > Uloborus > Uloborus diversus. Next base: position 237,166,927 of record NC_072731.1, on the reverse strand, counting down.
TACACCCAAGAATTTCTATTTCACAAAGCAAAATTTTAATGATAAGAGGAGGAAACAATTTGAAAAGCACAAATATTTTATGATAAAACAAACTTATTTTAATTTGTGTATACTTTTTAAAAATTCTTTTACAAGAGTTGATAATTGAGACAATGGTAATTTTGGACCTTCATTTTATAATTCTATAATATGCATATAACATAGTAACAATTCTCATATGGCATACTTTTTCCACACCTCACACCCTACCATTTAGTGTAGAAGATTGTTGTACTGCTTTCATTATAAAGAATAAGTCCTGGATAAAGTGGCTACTGCTAATAATAGAAAGATGGCTTAAAAGTAAGCACTGGTTACAAACTAAAAAGTTGATCATTTGCCATATCATACACTAAGATTCTGATGACAATTTCACTGAAATTACATCATATCACATGCAGTTCTTCATAGACAAATGATTAAGAATAAGAGCACATGCATTTCAATATGAATTGTTATTGTGTAAAATAATAAGAGAACAAGATTAGCAGAAAAAGTTTGAATCAATCTTTCTATCACTGTAAATTGCTATTTTCTGTAAAAATGCTGGGGAAAATTATGAAATTTTTAGGATTATTTAGGACAAAGTTCAAAATATTAGGAATTTTGGGAAAATTAGGACAACTCCTACCTCTTGATCATGAGACTAGCTATCTACCAAGCAAAATGAATAAAACTAATGGTGAATCATAGCAAACTGAAATCAATCTTATTTTTGCAAGCTGTAATTTTAGCGAAAACGAACATATTAAAGTTGTTGAGAGATGAAAATTTTGCGAATTTTATATGAGCAGAACCAAAAGTTGAGAAAATATATTAAAAAGTTGAAATATTTTGCGAGGATTTAATTTTTGTGAGCCTGTCCCAATAGCTTAAAATAAGTACCTTTACAGTGATATTATCTATGATAAAATAGAACCTAGTACATTATTTTGTTTTTTGTCTTCAATTTTTTTTTTCCATTTAGTTGTCGTTTTTATTAGTTTTGTGTAACTGATTTCAAGTTTTTTTTAACACATCAAGTATTTTGTTACAAATGTTACTGATATTGAAACAAGTTTACAATTAATATAGCAACATTTAACTTTTTTCAAGTTTTTGCTTGAAAAATAAGAATCCCCTCCTCCCCCCAAAAATATGAAGTTATTAAGGAATTTTAATTTTTTTTTTCAAGTATAATTTTTTTCCCAATAAGGAAGATAAATAAGAATTTATTAATTATTCTTTTCACAAAACTTAGTAAACATCAAAAATAAAGAAAATCAAACCCCATAACGGATGCAAAAAGATCAGATACAAAAGTAAAATGTTCTCCGAACTAGGAAAATGCAAATAACAGATCTTTTTAATTACAAAAATTTTATCATTGCATTTGAAGGAGACTGCAGGGATCCATATAAATATAAACTAATAAACACAGTTAAACCTTTGGCACAAGCAAAATTATAGTCTTGAGTTTTTTAAAGAAAATATAAAGCCTTTCTAACTGCCCTTCTATTCCGGAATTCGACCCCTTTTGTGGGAACATTGTCAGACTTTCCTTGTAAATAATAGAATTTGCAAAGCTTTCTTTTTCATTCATATTAAAATGCAGTCTTTGAAAGTAAGTGAGTGTGCTTTTCTATGTAGACATTTACTGAATAATTTAATTTAAAGAATGTTTAAAACATTTAAAAGCAAGGGAAAATATTACCTGATCAATATTATTGTCTGAATGAGAATCAAAAATTTCTTCAACAGATTTTCTACGAACATCATTTACATCACGTGTCTTCACTTTCTTCTTCTTATTCTTCTTCTTCTTGGTACATATAGCAGTATCAGTCATATCAGAGTGAGAAAAAGGATCATTTGGCACACTGAGATGTTGCAATAATTGTGAACTTTTTTTATTAGATGAACTACCATCCACCTGTGAAATATGAGGATGATTTTTTGATTCAAGACCGACTTTTAAATTTTTCATGTTTTCTACTCCCACATGAGTATTTTTACTATCTCCACCTGGTTTCTCAAAATGAAATGATTTTTCTTTAGAAGTGGATGCTATATTAGAAGCATTAGAAATTTCATTTGTTAGTTTGAGAGTGCTTTCATCTAGCTCTAAATTAACACTGATCTCTTTTTCTGTTGCTGAGCAGCGATAATCATCTAATTTCATATTTGGGGAGGACACGGATAACCCCTCCTGGAGGCTAGTTTTTTTGTCTTCACTAACGAATTTTTGTGTAGTTGGTGTTGGGGGATCAATCGCTACATGTTTTAGAAAATCAAAAGACGCATTTGTACATTTTTCTAATTTATCAGCATTGATCTGTTCTACAGAAATGTAACTTTCTTCCACAGCTACTATATTCATGCAAGATATACTCGATTTTTTAAATATAGGTTTGACATCAGTTTTTCTCACAGATCCTGGTATGAAATCATCATCATCAACATTGTTTGCAATTTCTATACCTTCAACGCTTGTGGATATTTTTTTGTGAGATTGCAAATGAATTACAGAAGATGCTTTTCTTTTATTTGAAATGCTTAAAGATTCTTCCGCTTCATTTGTCTCTAGATCCATCACATTTTCCCAAACTGAAACTTTTCTTTTGCCAATATGCTTTGTCTTCTGGTCAAACTCTGTGCAATCAGATTCCTAAAAACCATACTTTTAAAATGAGGCATTAAATTTATTTAAAAAAAAAATTAAAAAATATTCTTTACTTATTTATTAAGATAAAAACTTCAGTCATTCCGAGTAACTTTGAAACACAATTTCTCTACATTAAACTGCCCCATTAATAAGTAAGAAATAAAAATGTCAAAAAGCAAATTGCAGATTACTGCAGACACCTGTTTAGGGGTTACAAGAAACTCCCTTTTCACAGCAAAAAAAAAGAGCTTATGGATGAAAAGACATCCGACAATTAAACTGCCCCATTAATGTTTTAATAGTTTTATTGCATTTTTTGATATAAAACAGAAGAAAAACTCCAAAACTAGTGTATACTAATCGAAAATTTAAAAAATATACATTAAATCCATTTTAAACAAATTATCAGTCAGGTTTTCAGCTATCCTATCATCTAGGGTAACTTTGAGCCACATCAGAAATAGAATGCCAAAAACATTTTTTTAAAAGTAGGGCAACTTTAATACAGCCCATTAAATTTAAATATTTAGAAACTCTCCATTTGTACTTGAAAACATAACAAGATTTGTTTCATTTATCAGATTGCATAGCTATTTTAACACCTTCAAAAATAGCTTCCAAACAGCTTCAAAATAATTCATATTGCATGATCCAATAAGCTGTGTACAGTATTGTCAACTTTTTTTTTGTCCCTTTTTTTTTTGTAAAAAATTAAAGGTAGAAAACATTAGAATCTTGTCAGGAAAAAAAAGCCAAATGTACACTAAAAAATGTGAAGTGGTGTAAAACTAACCGGAATGGCTCAAAGTTGTCCTGAAAGACTGGATAAGATAAGCATTTTATTGCAAAAAAAAATTTAAAAAACACGTTAACATGGATACAAAGGATTTTTTAATCCACCAGCAATGGGGTTGTTTCCTTCAGTCAAAAGTACTACTTTTAGTCACTGAAATTGATTGAATAAGCAAAAAAATTACATGGACCCATAAAATACTTTCATTTTCCCAACAGTTATTTTCAAATTTTTTTTTTAAATTTCTAATCTTTCAAACAAGGCGTGGCCTTTATGACGTCACCAATGATGCACTCCGTGACGTCACTTGTCACATTCGCCAATGATGCGTATTTGGTGCATCTTTCTACCGGGCTTCCACGTTATGATAACCAAGAAGCAAATTAAATAATTGAGCTCTACGCTTGCTATCAACAATATAGTTGCCAATACACGTGAGTAAAGATGTAAATCAAATATTTTGCTCTGTGAATAGCAACAGTGAAGGCACTTCATCATTTGTGATGTCATCGGCAGAAGCGTAAACAATGAAAGCACACTGATTAAATTAATTTTTTTTAATATTAAATTTAAGCAAATAATTTTTAAAATGGTCAGATCCTATGTTTTTAAGCATGCTCTTTCAGAAAAAAAATACTTTTAAAATTTTGGAAATGACCCCATTATTAGAATAAATTGACAAGTTATCAACATGTAACTACTCCTTAAGCTTTATTATGACGGTAAAATCAATATACCTACTAATTTATATTACTTTTCAAAAGCCAAAAAAATATTTTAAAGAAAAATCTGCTCAACAAGAAAATATTTAGAATTTTACAGAAACATTAGTATACATAAGATTATAGTCCAAGTGCCCATGAGTGACAGACCTACAGCATAGTATAAAGGCCCTTTTATTTTTTTATTTGTGAGCACATCACAGCAGGTAAGAAATATTCGCTAATATTTAAGTTGTCGCCCTGGCTTTGGCAGGAAACAGGTAGCAAAGGTGCGTAAAATTGCTGCCAAAACTAAATATCATAGATTAATTCTGTGTCACATGACTTGGCGGTCTTCATCCAATCATCTCTGATTTAGAGAACATTTTGGAGAGGAGCAGACATACCTTTGAAACTAACCTATGCAAATTTTCAGCTTCCAAGACAAAAATCATGAAGGCAGGGCCGGATTTAGGGGAGGGCAGGCGGGGCTACTGCTCCGGGGCCTCCACAACAAACGGACCCCCCACAGTAAAATTTTTACAAAATATCCAAACTTTCAAGGGTCGAAAATATCGGATATATACATATATATATCAAAATATTCAGATATATATCAAAGTATCGGATATTTTCGAAAATATGATGATCTTGTCGAACCCTGATTAGGAGCCTCCCCTCCTTCGTTGCCCCGGGGCCTCCACACTTCCAAATCCGGCCCTGCATGAAGGTCTAGGATGCCTCAAAAGGAAAGAAAAAAGTGGGCTCCAAACTGGCTCCCAACCTGAGGGACCTGCCTGAACATGACAATTCTTCAGACCCGGATCATTGAATTTTGGGCCTCCCTGCAACGAAATCTGTAGGGCCCCTCCCTAGAGGCCAGTAGTGTATAATTGCAACATTAATAACTCTTAGTGCTGGTTTCTTCATTTTTTTCTTTTCAATTTCTTGATCCGTTGGGACCCTTAAGGATGTGAGTCCCCCTGCACTGCGGGTACGCATATGTGTGCCTGTAATCCATTTTACGAAGTTGATCCGCCATTTTGGAGCCCTCCCCTTTTATTGATCCTAGATCCTCAGGATTTGGATCTTGGAAGCTGAAAACTAGTAGGGTCTGGTGGGGGAAAGTGGTCAATGGGGTAAAGTGGTCATACGTCAAATAAATGACTATAGCTTGGAAATAAATGTTCGAATGAATGTGAAAACTTTATTTTAGGTTCGGGGAGTTAGAAACTACATTTTGAATACAAAATTTCCAAACCTGGCAAAATTTTATTTGGTAAAAAAAATATTTTGTGTAAATATGAAAATTTTAAAAATCTAAACACCTCTTTTAACTTCTTTGGGAAATTTTGTTTGTTAGAATTATGAACAGATTGACGGCACAGGAAGCTTCCTACATGTCTTAAGATCGCTTATTCATTAGCAGTTAGCTGAATATATTTTAGATCGTTTTTTAGAACAATTTTAGTAAGATGGGGTAAAGTGGTCATAATATTAGGCTTAACGAATATTGTTCTTCTAATGTCACTTAAGAGTTATGTATAAGGCAGATATGAATTAAATATTAATTTCACTTAATATGTATTGTTTTTACCGTAAATGCGGTTAAATATACTAATATATACGTATGCATACGCATATACTCGTGTAGGCACGTATACAAACGTATTCACATAAATGCACCAATAAATACGTATATGGGTATCTGCGATATGGGTAATTTTTATCTATACAGATATACATTCGACTATACAAGTATATACTTGCTTTTACTCGTATGTATACGAACACTTATATACTCAGGTAGACACGTATATACACGTACGTACTCGAGTAGATACTTACATACAAGCATATGACATACAAGTATACAGGGTTAGTTTAAACTCTTGGGAAAATTTTTACCAGGTGTTAGAGGGGAGGATAAGAAGCAAGAATCACAAGGAACATATGGTCACAAACACAATGCTGACGCGCTACATGCACGCAAAGCCAAAGACTGATGGATGCAAAACAGGTCACAAATTTGTTACACTAAGACAATTTTGCACAACATTTTAGGTTGTAAGAAGGTTTTAAAGCGATTGAAGAAATTTGCGGCCTGCAGCTGTAATGCATGCGTCGCAATCACAAAGCACTCTCTGTTTTAATAACGAGACTTTTGAAAAACTTTCATCCGTCGCTGCGCCTTTGTTGCGATTCGTGTATTAGAACTACTACGGGCCGTAACTTTTAAAAAGTGCTCTAAATATTTCTTAAAAACTAAATTTTGAGTAAAATCATCTTTGTGTAAAAAATTTGTGACCTGTTTTGCATCCATCAGTTTCTGGCTTTGTGTGCATGTAGCGCGTCAACGACCATAAACTCCTTATTATTCTTTGCTTTTTATCCTCACCTCTCACACCCCTTAGATTTTTGCTCAAGAGCTTGGATTCACTCTGTAAGCATACATGTATGTAAGCGTATATACTCGTGAATACATATATGTACTGGTTGACGAGTATGTACGGACACATAAATGTACGTATATACGTTTTTTCAGATATATAATTGTGTTTACACGTATACATACGTATATACTCGTGCTTCCATATATACGAGTATATACGTGAGTAGACACGTACAAACACGCAATGGATGCATCCACGAATTAACTCGTGTATACCCGTATATGCATTTATGTACAGTTATGTATATATCCACATGAACACTTGTACATATATGCGTATATACGTCTACTATACATGTATATACTCAGATATGCACGGTATCTACTCATATATGAACGTGATTACTCATGTTTACACGACACGTACATACTCGTGAATACACGCATATGTTAGTGCATATACTTGTAACCATAAAAATAACTGAAATATACAAATATTAGGGTTATTTAATACGGTTTTGCATTTATTTTTAACTATGACCACTTTACCCCATGCTATGACCACTTTCCCCCATCCCATGGGGTAAAGTGGTCATAAATACAAAGGGAAAAGAAAGTGTTATAAAACTAATTAAATCAATATTTTTTTTTCTAAACTTCAATGTACTGTGTTCTTTAATAATGCAATGTAAAATAACAACAAACAAAGTTGAGGTGTTTAAATTATTTGTTGTATTTATTATCCACCAAAGTTGAAAACCTACGATTTTATGACCACTTTACCCCACCAGACCCTATAAGTTAGTTTCAAAGGCAAGTCTGCACCTCTATAAAATTTCTTTCAAATCGGAGATGGTCGGGTGGAGACGAGGTCACTTAACATGGAATGGCTGAATGAAGCTTAGTTTTTGACGCACTTTTGCTACCTGTTTCCTGCCAAAGCCAGCACCACTCAGCTTAACTAATAGCAACTTTTCATGCCTGCTGTGATGTGCAGAAAATTTTTGGGTCTTTATGCTATGACATAGGTCTGGCGCTCATGATCTCCTGCTCTATTAGTTTAAAACCTCTATTGAAAACTACAACTAAAGTTACAAAAATGCTTGCAGTAAAATTGAAAACCTACACACACAAAAATATATATATATTGCTAAAGAAAACTATTCCATGATGGAGTTTTTTCCTGTACATGGAAAACTAGAGGGCCACAAGGGGACATGCAGCATTGATATTAAAAAAGGGAGGTGGGTTTAGTCTTTTATTAATGAAAAAGCAGAATTATTGATTCCGACAACAAAGGGAAAATAGCAGGGACATCCAGCTGGAATACTAACTCTTAAAACATTACTTTGCAAAGATAATGCAGAAAATAATCAAAAGTCATCACTATGAAATATTACAATACCCAAGAAAAAAGTCACAGAATGCATGAACAGTATTTACAGAAAGCATGCTGAATTAATGTAATGTCAAAATTTACTAACCATGTACTTATGTATAGAAACTACATTAGAGCAGGCAGGACTATCCTTATTCTGGGAAGAATCCTAAAAGACAAAATTTATAAAAACTGAAATATTCTTTCTCGCCTTTATTTCTTATTAACTACTAGTCATATTTTTGAAATTATCATTACTGTGAAGAACAACAAGTGTCAGTTTTGTTAAATATTTTCAGAAAACCTTTGAAAATGAATTTCAGGAACAATATGTACAGTAAACCTTTATTAACCTGGCCCTATTAAACTAGACGGACATCCATTTAGATGTACATACTGTATAAATAAAAGGCAAGTTAGTGCAATACTGCCGTGCTAAGGACAATTTTATCAAAATTGAGCTATGGTCCCCAGGCGGGTTCTTATTTCAACTAAGTACAAAGTTTTATTATCATATGTCAATGGGAAATTTTTTTTTTTTAATTTTGAAAAGTTGCATCTGAATCAAATACATGGAGACACAAAACTTTAAATAGCAATTTCTGATTTTGAACTCGGCTGCAGATATGACTTTTGCATTTAGAACAGCACAGTAATGCTTGTTGTAGGCCGTATTTTGTATTTGTTGTACTTTTCTCTTATGCAGTTTTACATTTCATTCTCTTGAATTCAAAATACAATTTTCACTGTATACAGCAGTTTATGTACCTCGGCTCAATTTATACGTTATTTGTTTTCAATCTGTACTTGCATTTATTCAGATGACCTGGACTCTATTAACTTAAATTAATGAGGTTCTACTGTATTTCAAAATAATACAAATGTTGATTTTAATTTAATAATAAAATACACTACAATTGGGGCAAACATCACCTAGCAGCATTGTGAAGGCTTCCCAGCTCCTAGTCATATCGTTTCGATTTTCCCAGGTTAGGTTAGCCTCAACCATAGAGGAAATTTTGCAGATAGTAACTCGTACTTTAAGTTTGATCACTTTAAATTTTCTGTAACATTTTAATCATTAAAATAAAGGAGAATGCAAACAAACTTAGATGCTTCATATGAATGCTTAAAATGTATTTTGTTCATATTTCAATGAATGCAAGTCCAAGTTTTCTTTTAAAAAAATAATAATTATACTACTTAGAGAAATACTACATCTTTGATGGAGAAACATTTAACTTAATAATTTGTTGATTCCCCCTTCCCCCAGAAAATATTGGGACTTTATTTTAGATTTTTTACTAAAGCATAAAGTAAAAACATACTTACAAAACATCGACTACCAAAGACCTTTTCAACATGATCTTTTATCTTTTGAACACTGTGAAATACAATAGTAAGAATATTGCTTTCTGTTACTGGATTCTCTGAAACATCATCAACAATTTGGTAGCACGGACAGTTAAGAGTAATAATTAATTCTTGAGTGCTTCCTTTCTTATTATCTAACAAAATGAAAATTTTTGTCATGCATTATAATTAAATTATCAAAAGTATTTTACATTATATAACTATACAAATAAAACAAAGAATATCCAGTCAATTCGCAATAACTCGAATCTAAAAGGACCCACAAAAAACTTCGACTTATCGGAAGTTCAACTTACCGCTAGTTTCAGTTTTTGACATTTTAATATAAAAACCATTGAATATTTTAATTAATATGTGCATGTAACAGACAAAATTTCATAGCTTAAAAGTTTTTAAGCATAATATGCACATTTTAATAAAAAATATTGAGAGAGAAAAAAATCAAAAGCACGATCTTGATTTCTATACTGTTGGAACCACTTGAACAGAGCTGATTCTATTTCGGGAAAGGTGCACATCTTCATTTGTTTCAAATTCGGATTCATGGATTCTACTGCTTTAGAAGTTTCTCTTTTTCTTTTAATATCATTGACTGAGTACTTGCTCAGACATCTTTAACAGTAAAGAACATTCACTCTGACTCTCAGGAACTTATTAGCAAATGATTGAATTAAAGAATGAAAGGGAGCGCATCTTAACTTATGTCAGCCTTTGAATAAAGGTACAATCAGTTGACTTGACAACTTGAGAGCTTAAAAGCAAATTTGTAGTCCAGCAACCTGTCAAAGTATAAACAGTACAGTACAACAAAAGAGAACAAGCTAATTCATTTCCGCACCTGTAACTCTTTTATCGCACATTGGCTTAACAGGTGCTTTTCTTGCAATTGCAAGTGAAGGTAAACTAATTTTTCTCTCACAGTTTTTTTTTTTTTTTTTTTCGTTTTTTCGAAATAAATTTCGACTTATCTTTGAAAAAATTTTGAGTTAGAAGAAGTTAACTTCAAGATATTGAGAATAATTAGCATGGATTTAAAGACAAAGGGGTCGGGACTTGATAAAAACTTTGAGTTATAGTAATATTCGAGTTATCGCAAATTGACTGTATATGAGTGTATATACAGTAATGTTCCCATCAATTTTTCTGAGGGTATACTCCCAGTAATCCATTACACACAATATGTATATGCGATCATATACATAATATGAGGTAGTGAGAAACAAAGGGATGCAAGTGGCAAAATTAAAAATTTGGAGATAAAAAGTACAAATGATAGGTGAACCCCTCCTCTGTCTTGGGGCAAGAGATAGCTAGTAGCCTTGGGAGGTGCTGCTGTGCAGCATGATTTAGAAAAAAAATTCAATGAAAGCCTACCTAGGACATAATCTTTATACACATTTGACTCAAAACTTGAAAATGTCCAATTGCATCCCTTTGCTTCTCACTGCCTCATATGTCATAGTATGAAAATTTTTGAAGCTTGAAGGTATACACTATACCTCTAAAAAAATTTCAAGAGTCTACGCCATATATGGAGTATACCCTATAGGAACACCACTGTGCATATACATGTGTATATATGTGTGTATCTATGTTCCTTAAACAAATTCACAGTTTACGTCGGATCTCAAAAAAATTTAGCAGGGAGGCACTTGGGCACCTGAGAAGAAACAAGGAAGGGTTTTCAAATGCCAAAAAAGTATTGAACTGTTTGAACTTTATTTTTAGGGCCCAAAAATGGCATTAAACAGCTCTTTCTGACATAAATAATTATCAGATCTTGATTCAGGTCCCATTCAAAAGCCCGCAAAAAATACCTCTGAAATTGTTTTGCTTCCTTTAAATTAAGAAAAAAAAAAACAACAACAACAAGGTTGCAAAATCACCAGGGAAAAAGTTTAAAGCATTTTTAAGCCTAATATGGAACAGCATTTTCATATCCGAAAATTATCGTTTGCACCGATCTCATTTTAAATTAGTGTAAATAAAACCATGCAGTAATGTCATGTACATAAATGAATTGAAAACTAAGAGTGAACTTATTTTCTCGTTAAAACTTCAGTATTGGCCAAATATGAAAGATTTATCAGTCAATAAAATGAAACAAACTCTTTCAATCAGAAACTTATCCCATTAATAGAAATACAACAAAACTGAGAAGTTTATCCTACATATAGTATGCAGTATGTCCACTTCTAAGCTTAATAAATAAAAAAATTCGTTGAAATGTTGAAGTGGCAAAGATTTTCAGTGGCAAAGAGATAATATTTTTATGTTGAGTGTATGTCAAATATTTTAATACATTTATATGCTTTCTATTTTCAGCGCAATTAGCCAGATACAGTTGAGCAAACCTATCCTGGCAGCATTATGAAGGCTACGCGGATACTTATCATAGCATTAAACAGTGGTGGCTCCAAGAGAAGTTTTCGAAGGTGGCCATCTTTTTTATATGTATCTTTATACAGTTGTACCCTTTGAGGGGGGAAGGGGGTCAAATGCTCAGTCTGTTCCTTTGACATTCTTAGGATGTCTACTTTAAGGAGGTTTCCCCTTTTTGGGGGGACTTTAATTCCGCGGAGAAATTTTGTAGCATATAAGGGAGTGTGAGATAGCTATTGCAGGCAGGCTTCAAGCAGGGTGAAAAAAATTTTAAACAGGAAAAAAAGTCTTTTCAGGTTATATATTCAAAACATTATTTCAGACGATTTTCGATAATGTTAGGGGAATTTGAATTTAGCTGCATACCTTCAGAATTTTTCCGAAATTTAAATCCTAATGCAACACGTTTCATGACATCAGAAGAAAGGGTGGAGTCAAGACCACCCCCCACCGGAAAGTTTTCAAAACTGGGAGTCCTAAATACATTAGTGTAAGTCACTTTTGATGACATCAGGGGAAAGAATTAACTTTGGGATTCTTCCTTGAAAACTTTCTTGTTAAAAATCTAAACACGTAATTTTAGGCTACCTTTGATGAAGTAAAAACTTCCTCCTTCTTGTGCGTGTGGTTATCAATCCCTCCCCTATTTTATTTATCTTTACTAATAATAAAGCGGAAAATCTCTCTGTCTGGATGTTCGGAGGATGTCCGTAGGATGTCTGGATCTCTGTGACGCGCATAGCGCCTAGACCGTTTGGCCGATTTTCAAGAAATTTGGCACAAAGTTAGTTTGTAGCATGGCGGTGTGCACCTCGAAGCGATTTTTCGAAAATTCGATGTGGTTCTTTTTTTATTCCAATTTTAAGAACAAAATTATCATAAGATGGACAAGCAAATTACGAAATTATCATAATGTGGAACCGTAACATGGGTACAAGCCAATTGGCAAGATATGAAATTATCATAACGTGGAACTGTAACATGGGTACAAGCCAATTGGCAAGAAAATTCACCATACATTATCTGTAAATATACAGGCGAACCAAAAGACTTTTTAATTTTTCTATTACGAGCAAAGCCGTGCAGGTACCACTAGTTTGAAATAAAAATGCTGTGGGGAAACTCTTCCCTAGTTTTTCTTTTCCAAAATCATTCCACTGCTTTGGATTTTGAAATGTTTCAATGTAAATGCTAATATTTTTATTTGTTTGTTTGAAGCGCAAACGTTTGCAGTTGCAGTAAAAACTTTTAGCATATTGGACTAAATTGGTGATTTGTAGTGATACCTTGGGTTGTTTTTTTTTTTTTTTGTTCTTTTTTAATTTTTTCCTATTTTATCTTATTTTAAATGTCATGACTCCTTGATCCCTTAATATTTTTGTTAATAAATGGCAAATAAAATCGTTCATTTTTGTTTCATTTATAGCTAAGTAATATGAATTCTTAATACATTTTTAATATTACTCGGACACAAGGGAATCAAACTTGTTCCAAATAATACAAAGTTTAAAAACAAAATGAAATTAGATTTTGAAATTTTAAAGAAATCACTTGTGGAAAAAAGAAAGAAAAAAGTCTTTGTGCTGCGCTTGAGGAGTTATCACAAAGTACAGCTGTATTTATAGAGTGCTGCTTTTTTAAACAAAGCATTAGTTTTGAAATCAAATAAAGTAAAACTAATTTTCTGTCCGACAAATTTTTTTAATTGACTGAACATAAAAAGTATTAAAGTTGCTCATATGTAAAAACTGGTGGTACAATTGATTTAATTTAAAATAATAAAGCCCTGGCTCTCTTTTTTGAAAATCTTACTCGGATCTCTAGAGCTGCCACAGGCATTAGGCTGACAGGTTAGGCTTGCTCCAACTAAAGTTGTGTAGCCTCTAGAACAGAGGTCTCCTTTACCAGGGATCCTGGTTTGGATACCAGCAGGGGCATAAATGACATTGATCATGTCCCCTGAGCAGTGACATTAGGGGAAACCTAACCAAGCAGCATTGTGAAGGTTACGCAGATACTTATCACAGCATTATGATACCGACAGGTTAGACTTGCTCCAACTATTATCGCATAGCCTCTAGACCAGAAGGCTCCTCCACTAAAAATTCACGTTTGGATCCCAGCAGAGGCATGAATGGTTTAATCATGTCCTGGTGGTTTGAACTCCACTTTAAGCTTTAGGTCCTCCAGCGATCGACAAGATCCCTTCATGCTCGATTATGGTTATAAAGAAAGCACCAAAATACTAAGGCAACTAAATAATTCAAAGAATGAACGAATATGAACATCCAGAGAAAGGTAGCTACATAATATTACTCCCTTTCTCTTGAAATAGTTGGAAAATGTAGAGCCAAGTTTGGGAGTTAAATATAGAATTGAAAACAAAGTGAACTATTATAGTGTTATGCCACGAGGGAAAAAACATAAAATAATTTTTTAGTTAAAAGAATAGCACGCACAAATACTCACCTTTAAACATGTATCTGTTTACGTTAAAATGCCTTATACGAGCAGTTTCCCAAAAGGTTTCATCATCATACTGCAGGAAAGACAATTTTTTAGCAGTTAAATTTTAATTCATAACCTAATGCCTCCAATTAACAAGAAAATAAAAGCTATTCTGCTGTATCTGTAAACAGGATATAACATATCACATAGGGTTGGTTGAGGTAAGTGTGACCCCTTTTAAGAACAGTTCGTTTTTGAAACCTTGTACAAACGTTTTAGAAAAAAAAAATAAACTTATTGTCTCATTTTATCTGGGATTATTAATGAACAGAAGTTCATCATTATTTTCTTAAATAATGCTTCAAATATTCTTAATGGTTATATTTAAAATAAAAAAAATCAGATGGGTGTCCCACTTACCCTATAAGGGGTAACCCCCCCCCCCCCATCTTATTTAAATTTAAATTAAGCATTTTTAAAAACGGGGTAAGAAGGTTTTACTTGATACAGTATGTAAATTTTTAGTAAGAATTATTTTTTTGTAAATGCATCTATTTACGAGATATTTACTGTCTTGTAAATCTGTATGACAGAAAATTTTTAAACAAAAAAGAAAATAATTATATCTGAAATTTATTGAAAGCCTATAGATACACATTTCACTTTTGACACATAAAGGTGTGCTGAATAAACATAATACAGTTGATTAAGGTCAATTTCGGTAAATTAGCCAAAACTTTAAGCTGAAAAAGAAATTGGAAACACTAAATGGTTGCGTCTGGTTTAAAATGTGCTAAGGAAGAACTATCATCAAGCTGGACTTCATCCTCAATAATAATTCCTCATCATTCATCTGCACCAGGCCAATAAAAACTCACTATTTCTATTCGTTCTTGCAACAGTTTTTTTTTTTTTTTTTTAATTGTATCATCAACTTCCAACATCAGGCCTACATAATACTTTATGGTTTACTTTGATGTAAGTTTCGCAAATACATAATCACCAGTTTTAGCAGTTTCTGTAACTGAACTATCAATTCCTACTAGGTCATCATAGTTGTCTTGTCTTTCACTAATACACATATTTAATCAGAATTGCTTTTGATTTTGAAATTCTCAGTATTATAGGGTGCCAACTTAAACCTTATAGCCAAAACTTATGCGATAAATGGGACCCCTCTTCTTAAACGTTTATTAATAATATTTCATTCAAAAATTCTTCTAATAGTATGAACTTTAAGTTAAACTAGACAGGAAAAATTAATGATCATAAGAAAATAACAAAAACTAAACTGGAAACACTTCTTTGAAAACTGTTGCTTGAACTCGCAAAAAAATATTTTTCAGAATTTTTTTTTTTTTTTTTTTTTTTTTTTTTTTTTTTTTTTTTTTTTTTTGCCTGAATGCTATGACACAGAAAAAAATTCCACGAATCCCAAATATGTGCAAAACCAATCCCTGTGATGAAATTTAACATGGTTAGAGTAAAAAAGTTTTAAAACCTTATCCATATTTCAGTTTTAGGGGATGACCCACTTCCCCCAACCAACTCTACAATAATCAATTTTTAACACAATATTACACACATATGTAAAAAGTTATAAGGAGAAGGAAATAAAAAAGTTTAACTTTGTTGCATAACATTTATACAAATATTCATACTTGGACTTAACAATTTAAGCCCCATTAACTTCTTAATAAACCTCCTTTAAAAAAATGAAAGAAAACAAATATATCATGCATTTATTTAGGTCATAACATTTAATGTGCAGTTCCTGAAGCAGACTCATAACATGACATGAAATTCAATACTTTTTAGCAATTAAATTTTATGTGTTAAAGTAATTCCTTTAAATAAAATTTTTAGTTATTTTGCAGTATAACACATTTACAATCAGGATTGAACACCAATATGTATGGTATCAGTCATACAGCAACTACTCCATTACAAATTACTGCATTAAAATTAAAGACTGCAGTACAAAGTTACAAAATGTTAATCTGGAATATAGAAAATCATTTGATGAAACACCAAATTGGAGTTAAGATGTTATTTTAAATAAAAAAGAAATTGTACTTTTTTAGACACTGACATAAATTTAAATCACCAATTTATTTATTTTTTAATTTAATCTTTATTTTTATTCTTATTTTATTCATATGTCAGAGCTTGAAACAGGCATTTTTGCCAGGTTCGGAAATAAGAGATACAGATCTGCAGTGGACGGAATTTAAGGAGAAAGTAGCAAAAATGGTTAGGGATTATGTTCTTTTAAGGAGAAAAGGTGTTACTACTAAAATTTGCCCTTTGTGGTTCTCCAAGGAGATTTAAAAAACTCTAAATTATAAGCAAGCCACTTTTCGTCAGTTTAAAGAAATTGGTCAGAGTGCTGTGAGGTAAGGCCTAATTTTAAATAATTGGCGAGGATTAAGAAAAGGGGATTGTGGCAAAGGCTAGCAGATAATATTGATAGGAATCCTAAAAGATTTTTTGCTTACACTAATTCTGGGAAAGCTTAAAATAGTCAAATTAGGCCACTGGTTGATGAGCATGAAAATTTAATTCAAAATAATACAGATATTGCAAATTTTCTCAATAACTTTTTTTCCAGAGTTTTTAATGATAACTGTACTGTTTCGCAACAGTTGACACTAGGAAGACCTAAGCTATCATACTGCTCGAGCATTTTGTGGTTTCAAGGGAGGAGGTTTTATTTTATTTGAAAAAATCTAAAGCAACTAAAGCTTAAGAACTTGATTGTATTTATCCAAAAATTTTAGTTGAATGTGCAGAGGAATCAGTGGATGTTATTTTAAATACTTTTACTGTTTTTTATCACTCAAGAACAGCACCGAAGAATTGAAAGCTGGTTAACATAGGGGAGAAGGGGGCTAGTGTGCACAAATTTTACATTTACAGAAAAAATATACTAAATACTGTTTTTAACAGTTTTTTTTTTTTTTTTTTTTTTTTTTTAACAATAATTTGCACTTGTTTTAATTGATATACTAAAACATTCCGCAAAATAGTTATTTTAAAATATTTTTTTAAAAAAGGTTGTTTTTGTCCAAACTAGCCCCATGGGGCTGGTTTGGACGATCTAGAATACTAATTAAGCAATGTAAACAGTGGATTTAAAAGCATAAATAAATCAATTTTAACCTAAATAGCAGATTCCTTAACCAATACTAACTTTAATAAAGCAAATTTTCATTAATGTTAAGATTTTTTGACATTAATTTGTAGCTATAAATTCTCTTGTGGTTAATAAACTATTTCAAAGATAAATTAACATGTTTGAAAGCTATTCACAGTTATTTAGTTGAAAAAATGCTATTTTATAGCAGAAAAGATTTTTTTTTCTACTTTACATCATAATTATAAAGAAAGAAATCAACATCAAAAGTTACGTGAGATGCAGAGTAGAACGTGCTACCAGCAAATTCTGGTAATGGTAGTTTCGCTACAATTTCGTTTCACGATACTTGGGGCATCTCTTTGACATTGGGGGAAAAAGAATGATTTGAGCTTTTTAAAGAACTAATTTGTCCATCTTTTTCCTTAAGAAATGCATATTTAAATCATTTGATCCGTTTAGGACTTCCACTTGTCCAACTTGGTGTAAAACACTTTTTTTCATAAACTTGACCAACAACTTTACTCAAAGTTATTAAGGCTTATGTCACCACTAATTTGAGATGAAAAAAAATTATTAATGTGTGAAAATGATAGAATTTTTTGCAAACTGATTTATCACTTTTCAAAGAACAAGCTAACTTAGTAAAAAAAGAAAAAAAAAAGGCTTAGAAATAAGCAAAAACACAGAATCCTTTCTAAATGTATCCATCATTTTATGAAACAATTGTAACGATTAAAGAGTAAAGCCTAAAATCTAATATGATACATAAATAAATAAAATTATTAATTTGTAAAAGAACTCATCACTTTGCATGAATGAATCTTACTTCATAAATAAAACCTAAAATTTGAAAAAAAAACGCATCATAAATCCTATGTAATTGAAGGCATACCTATCAAAATTAATCTAATTAGGTAAATAACCTAAAATATATTATAAATCATTATTATTTTTTTTCACTCAAAGCTGCAAGTGTGTGTGGGCATGCGTCCACAGTAGCCCCATCACCACGTGTCCACACTAACCCCATGGAGCCATTTTTTCTTTTAAGTCTTTTAATTATTAATTAAAACTATA
This sequence comes from Uloborus diversus, assembly GCF_026930045.1. Taxonomy (NCBI): domain Eukaryota; kingdom Metazoa; phylum Arthropoda; class Arachnida; order Araneae; family Uloboridae; genus Uloborus; species Uloborus diversus. The sequence goes on along the minus strand of NC_072731.1, from coordinate 237,148,560 downwards.
GTTAAACTATAGTGTATAGTTTTAATTATTATTTAAAACTATACACAGCAGAACTGAAAATCAAAATATATATTTAATACATTTATTTATAGCATATTACCTCCTTTTACTTGAAACAACGATTTAAAATAGTATAATCTAATGATTTAAAGAACATCCAAAATTGACTTTTCTACCATGAAAAACTTCTTTTGTAAATTGCTACTGAACTATCACGTGTATTGTCATCAAAGTACACATGTATATGTTGTTAGTTGTATGTTGGTGTTGTCATTATGTATACTTTTACAGAGAAATATGGAAAAATAAATAACAAAAGCTACTCAAGACAAGGGCATCCATATGCAAAATTTTAAGGGGGGGGGGGCTCAGATATTTTCCCCATGGTTTAGCAGGATATTTTCCCCATAGAAACCAATTTCAGTATAGATTAGAGTTATTAAAATTTGACATTTATAATAACTTATTCATTAATTGCTAAAGAAGAAATGTTTTCACATTTTTACAAAGAAAAAAGTACTAAAAGCAAGAAAATTCTAATTTGAAAGGGGGGCTTGAGTTCTCTCTCCCCCTTATGGGCCTCCTTGATTCCAGATGTCCACACTAGACCCATTCTCCTCTAACACCATTCTTCAAGAAATGGTCTACAGGTAATACAGGGAATTATAAACCTGCAAGTCTGACTTCAATGACCAGTAAAATTTTTGTAACTTTGATGAAAATCAAGATTATAAATGTCTTAGAGACTAATTATCTATTGACTAGTTTGCAGTATAGTTTCAGGAAATATAAATTGTGCGTTACAATTTATTGCATTTCTATGACAAGATTACTATCCTTTAGATTAACATAAAGGGTGTAGATGTTTATATTGATTTTCAAAATCTTTTGATAAAGTACAGCATGTTGCTCTTCTAAGCAAACTAGCCAATATAGGAATAAAAGGGAACATCTTACTGTGGGTTAAGAATTGGTTGACCGGAACAAAACGAATAGTTGTAAGGGGAAACTATTCGAAATGGAGTGATGTTTTACCTGGGGTTCCTCAAGAATCACTTTTAGGGCCTCTTTTATTTATTATTTTCATGAATGATATTCATGAAAATATTTCTGGAAACTTGAACTGTTTTGATGACTATGTCAAAGTAGAAAATTAACAAGAAAAAAAAGGTGTAACAGGATTTAGTTTAAAGAAATGGCAAGTGCTACACTTAGATATCATGGAAATAAGCTTACAAGGTATTATTTACAGAGCTTGGTCAATAGTCAAGACAGGAAATGTATTGATCTGGGTGTCTTAATAAATCAGGATTTCAAGTTTAGTCAACAGTGCAGCATTGCAAGTAACGAAGCCAACAGAATGCTTGGGTTTATTGATAGATCTATTTCGAACAAACCTAAGATTCTTCTGCCTTTGTATAGAAGTTTGGTAAGACCTCATTTGGAGCATGCTTTTGAGTTTTGGTCACCTTGTCTCAGGGAAGATATTTCTTATCTTCATTGGAAACGGTTCAAAGAAAGGTTACTTAGAATAGTAAGGAGACTTTCAGATTTCGGTTATGATACCAGGATTAAAAGGCTTAATATGTATAGCCTGGAGCAAAGGAGAGAAAGTGGAGACATGATTCAGCTGTTTAAATTTATCAACATGATCGACATTAATGGGTTAAATTTTTGCACGAAAAGCAGAAGGAGTGGTCATTGCTTTGAGCTATTCAAATCTCAGGCTAACCTGTAATTTGGAAAAATTACTGCTTTTGTAGGGTTGTAGGCCCTTGGAATAGTTTACCCGAAGAGGTTGAGGGCTATGATCTTCATTGGGGACTAATAAACTGACTGGGACCAGCTTAGTTGGGCCCGGAGCCTGTTGCTAGTTGTCACATTTGTATTTTTATTTATTTTGTATGATTGACAACACTAGCATAATTTATTAATTTTGACCCAAAATATTGAAAACCTAGTACTGAAAAAATTAGGAGCTATTTTGAAGGCAGCTAGCCATGACAGGCATAATTTCACAGAACATCAGAAAAATAACATAAAGATTCAACAAGTAACTTTAAAGAAAACGAAATTTTCAGATTCAGAGTAATTTTCAATTTTTGCTCTATGGTCATCAATAAGAACATCTGCTATTGAAAAAACTTGCTTTTTATTCCAAAAAACATTTAAAAATCAATAAATTTAAGAAACCTTTTTTTTCCCATTTTAACCCTCATCAGAGGCAGTTCCACAGTTGATTGAGGAAGGTTTGAAATTTTTAACCAAAGTTCATACAGCTCAACGTTAACTATAAGAACAACAAATAACTTTAATGCATCAAGTTACATAAAAATACTTACAACAAAGAAAAATGTGATGCTTTCAGTGTCATAATTAAAATCCACCCAAAACTCTTCTGAAGGTTTTTTAAGCTGAATTAGAAAAAAACAGGAATTTTTAAAATGGAATTAATATTAGAAGAAACTTAAATTATTATTCTTTTGAATAAAAATACATTCACTCTAAAGCAAAAAATTAAAATAATAAAATACATTGGTTCTGATTTTATAAAAAAATAAATGCAATAGCAGCAGTAGCAACATAAAGCCATTAAGTCTATTCAATCTATATAAATAAAACAAAGAATATATGTATGTACTAGAAAATCGCCCGTTATGACAGGGGTTATGACAGGGAAAATTGCTTCTACTCCTCTACATTTGAACAAAGTCGCCTGTTTGATGATGTTTTGGCAGTAGAAATAGTGCCCCTAATTCCATTGAATTAACCCTAAACTGCAGTGGGTAGCTTTCATTGTTGACCATTTTTTCATTTCTTCATTCCCCTGAAATGACACAGTTTTACCAGTCAGTGGCGCAGCGAGGGGGTCATCAGCCCGGAATAGGAATCACATGAGCTGGTGGCGGCTTTTGCCACCAGCTCATGTGATTCCTATTCCGGGCTGATGAGTGCTAAAAAGCACGAAACTGCAGTCCTCGGCTGGAAATGACTGAGCTGGCGGTGTATTTCAGCTCTAGCTCTGGCTAATGGGCGGAAATTTACTAAATATACCATGCCTTGCCATCAATTTTCCTGTTGAACCAAACCATTGCATCGGTCACTAGTCTGGTCTGTGCTAATTCTACATTAGCTACCAGTTTGTTTGGCCCTCTTGGCTTCCATAAAAGGTTTTCCATCTCCAGCTCAGTCACTTTCCTATGCCGGGCTGATGAGTGCTAATAAGCACGAAACTGCAGTCCTCGGCTGGAAATGACTGAGCTGGCGGTGTATTTCATGTATTTCTGCTTTAGCCCTGGCTAAAGGGCGGTAATTTACTAACTATATATATTTATGTATCCGATATTTTCGATTATTATTATAATTTATAGGGGAGAAAAAAAAACGTAAAATTTGCTGACCTGCTGTTAGGATATTTTGCAAAAATTTTATTGTGGAGGCCCCGGGGCAGTAGCCCCGCTTGCCCTCCCCTAAATCCGGCCCTGGGAATATTCAAGTTATATGACTTCCAGTTATCAAGAGCTGACTGTACGAGGCGTGTTTTCAAAGTAAGTTCCGTTTTAAAATAAAAAAAGAACAAGTACAGATGGAGCAAAGAAATTTATTGCACAAAAATCTACCACCCTTACGCTATTTTTCGAGCATTTGTCATAGCATGGTACAGGTTTTTGTACACCTATTCATACAAAGTTACCGCCTGTGTAGTCAACCATGGGATAATATGTTCTCTGAGCTCATTATTGCTGTTGTGCCACAGACCACCTAAGAAAGACTTTAGATGCCGAAACAAATGAAAGATGCTGTGAGAGAAGTGGGGGCAGACCAGAGGATGTTCAAAAACGTCCTAGCCAAAGCCCTGCAAGAGTCCTCATGGTTGACTACACGGGCAGCAACTTTGTACGAATAGGTATACAAAAACCTGTACTACGCTATGACAAATGCTTGGAAAATCATGGGAGCAATGTCGAAAAATAGTGTAAGGGTGGTAGATTTTTGTGCAATAAATTTCTTTCCTCTATCTATGCTCGTTCTTTTTTTATTTCAAAATGGAACTTACTTTAAAAACACGCCTTGTATATTGATGAAAAATAAAAGGTGAAAAACAGTATCATTATTTTATACTGACTGGGAGACAACTGTCATGTCTGTTGAATAAAACAAATCAATAAACAAATAACACCCTTCAAATTATTTATATGACAGGTCTATTTTTCTAATTTTAGAAACAATGGTTAAAGTTCATCGTGGGAAATATTTCTAAGTTAATAAGTTTAAGAAGTAGTTTTAGTTTGTAATGCAAAAGGACTTCATTTTGCTCTAATGCACTAATACCATCAAGGACAGAATTATAACCATTATATCCTCAAGGAAGGAGGGCAATCAAGAACAAAAAACAATATTTAATTAATGATTCTCCTCAGTTAAACTTCTGCTACAAATCATTATTTTAATCAAATCATAAAATGAAAACAATCATTGCATTCTGAAAACTGCTTCTCATTTGGAACTTGATGATTTTGATAAGAGCAAACTAACTGCTATAAATTTATCATTACTGAGCTTTAAAATTTTTTTTATTTTTCTTTTCTCTTTTAGGTTTTTAGCTTTGTATAAATGTTTTTAAAAGTTCTATAAAGTTGGTGCTTTCCCACATTACAGACAAGAAATTCAATTATTAGTAAATGTTATGTAACTTACCTTTGTAGTTCCAAACATAATTGTCTTAACCGGATATGAAAACACTCTGAAAAGCAAATTGCATTAACATATTTGGTAGTTTGTAGCAAAGAAAAAAAAAGAAACAAGTATACAGATGCATAATGATCTATACTATTAAAACCTGCAAGCTCTTATCTGTGTATGTGTCTAGGGGCAGACACAAGGGGAGGGTCATGACTCCCCTAAACCGTTGGCAATATCATCCACCCATCATTATTGTATATGATCATGATTTAATAATTACCTGCAAAAAGGACGGATGTAGAATACAGTGAAGCACCGTTTATACCAGGGTTCATACTCTATTTGGATGAAAAAATTCCATGACTTTTCCAAGACTTTTTCATGACTTTATAAAAAATTTCATGACCTTGTTACAAGAAGAGAATAGTACAATTTAATTATCAAGCCTGCCAATTTTTTTGGAAATGAGCATTAGCAAAACTTTTACGTGAATGCCACCACCTCATTGAAGCACTTACTTGTGATTGAAAAAATATCAGTGTTCACCATAAAAACTAAACTATTCTTATTTGTCTTCATCATATAAATTTAGTAAAAATAAAGTGAATGGAATATAATGATGTTTAACGTCTAACATTTTTTTTTTTTTTTTTGTAAACAAGCAGAATGATAATGAGTGGGACAAAGGTTGAATGACTCATTAAATAAGTTTCAATAAATTTGCTTCAAAAGTTGCCTTTTAGTGTCAACAATGCATTTAATCATCCACATAACTTCACAGCATTTTGATTCTTTAAAGCAAAGCCACATTCTGTAATAAATTAATGTTTCTAAGCCAGATATTTACTAAAAAAAATAAATAAAATAAAATCAGTAGTGAATAAATCTTCTGATTTAAATGTACTTATTTACTTATTTGCACATATTACAATTCATACAAATTAATAGGTTTAAAAATTCCCGACCGAGTTTTGTGAGCCTTATGTTGGACACTACTGTTTTAGAGTATTCCCCTATTTCTGTATGCTATAACCTGACCAAAGATCTTTATTTTCTAAAACCTTCAACAAATTAAGATAAACTCTGGTAAATTTAAAAATAAAAGTGGTGGAAACGAACTTGAATGCAATTGAATTGCATTTTTGAGTGGGCATGGCAAAATCAAGAATGTGCAAGTTTGCTACTACAGAATAAAAAATGTAAGAAGTGTTAAAAATAATGGTAAATTCAAAATGAGTGATGTGCAAGCAATAAAATCACAATGCAAAAACAGACGAGCGGCTGCAACAGAAGTGGATACAATGAGATTTCAAAATTCAGATTTGTTTTTGGGATTGTTCGATTTTCCAGTTTTAATAGCTTTTATGTGCAATACTGTTATATCACTCAAGAGTTTTAATGCTCTTTTAGCAACTGTTACTTTCTCTTTGCCCAGGACATTTTTCCATGACCTTAAATAAATTTCCATGACTTTGAATGAAAATTAAAATTTTCCATGACTATTCCAGGTCTGAAATTTGCTTATTTTTTCCCCATGACTTTCCAGGATTTCCATGACCCGTACGAACCCTACGTTTTTATCAATTATACATTTTTTAAATTGGTCCCTGCAGAGTCTAACACATATTAACCTATACCTATTATAAGTTTTTTCATTTGTATGCTTTTTTCATACAGTCCCTTCAAAAACGTATAAACGGTGTTTTACTGTACATGCAAATATAATTACACATCGTGTTCAAATTCTTTGTATATAAAAGCACATGTTTGCCACAATCCTTTTAATTTGTTAAGTATTGGTTTAAGTAAATATTTCAAATAATATTCCTTTTACTTTTAATGAAATCCACTATAATATTAAAATCTGTTCGCGTCCGTCTGTCTGTCTGTCTGTCTGTAAATCGATCTTCTCGAGAACCGCTGCGAATCGAGAGTCGAACGAGATACCGATCAATTTGAAATTCTAAAAAGAAAACAATAGAACCAATCTCGTAATAGTACGACTTTAATTAGCAGAGATAATAATTAAAATGTTAATTAACATAACGTTATTCAGGAATTTTTATTTCTTTCCTGTTGCCATTTTGGTTATGAGCAAATAAAATTCTAATAATTGTTTTAAAAGAGATTTTTTTGGCTGCTGTCCAAATCTTAAAACAACGTTTCCATCTAGAATTTCATTTCAAATTAGTTTAAAATTGGTTGCTCTATTCGGACATAGCCTTTATTTTATCGTCTGCGCTGTTTTTTTTTTTTTTTTACACTCGACGTTCTTAACTCCTTTCAGCATATGAAAGTTGTTTCTTTAGATATGTTATTGATTGTAGTGTAAGTTTATCATTCACCCACCTCATTTTTTGATACATTTAGGATGTGCGACTAATTATGTTTATTTTGCTGAACTTTTTCCCGTCACATGGGTGAGTTTTCGAATTGCAATAACTTTCTTTTTCCTTCCTGTTTCTATTTTTGAAATGCAGTTTGTATCGTTAAAAGTACACGTTAAATTAAGATTGTTTGGATTTCTTTAAGTGAAACAGAGTTGAACAAAAAAATTGTTTTTAAGGATTTTAACTAAAGCTTAATTCGAATCTGATGACTTAGTATTAAATTAATGCTTATTGGTATTTATTAAGTCTTGGTGCTTTAGTTTCACGTAAGCAACCAAAAAGTATGTGTCATTTTATGTAAAAAGCTGATCGTAATTGTACATAAATATTTCAGTTATAGTCTATCAGATTTAATTCAGTTTAAAGTGAACACAGATTATAGTTGATAATGCATATATTTTCATCTTTTGTGCTAATTGAAAATACTCATAACTTGTATCATTGATAACTATGATTAACGTTAAAGAGATTTTTGACAAGAATATGATCTACTGGTGTTTTGCAAACCTTGCATTACGTGTATTTATTTACTCCTTAGCGCTTTAGAAACTGATGTCAGAGTGACACAAAAACATAAATTTGACATCTCTTTCATTTTTTAAGTAGCCCGTGCAACGCCGGGCACGCAGCTAATCCATACTATTAAAATCTGTTTGTGTCCATCTGTCTGAGGCTTGATCTTTTCGAGAATTGCGGCAAGTCAAAAAACAAACAAAGTACCGATTCATTTGAAATTTTCCAAAAAAAAAAAAAAAACAATAAGATCAATCTTGTAATTGTACAACTTCAATTAGTGGAGAAATTAATTAAAATGTCAATTAACATTATTTTCTCAAGAATTTGTATTTCTTTCCTGTTGCCATTTTGCATATTTGTTAACAAATAAAATTCTAATTGTTTTCAAAGCAGAATTTTTTTTTTTGGCCGCTATCTAAATTTTGAAACTACTTTTTCGTCTAGAATTTTATTGTAAATTAGCTTCATTCCTTTTTTTATTCTGATACATAATCTTAAAAATACTTTCTAAAGCATTTTTTTTTCTTTAGAATTCTATTTTAAATTAGCTTTGTTTCTCTTTTATTCTAAGCAATAATTTTTATTTCTTTCTGTTGCCATTTTACATATGTGTTGGCAAATAACATTCAAATAATATTTTCAGTATCGCTGACGTCATCAAAACAACCAATTGATTTAACTGGTTGCTCTATTCCTCTTCCTTTTTCATTTTTGATTGACAAGTTTCTCTTTTCAGAATATGAAAGTTATTTCTTTAGTTATGTTTATTAAAATAAAACGAAATTAAAATTTATCATGACCAGCCTCATATTTTGGTTAATTTAGGATGTTCGACTCATGTTTATTTTGTTTGGCTTTTCCCCTTCCCATGGGTGAGTTTTTGAATTATAATAACTCTCTTTTTCTTTCCTTTTTTTTACTATTGAAAGACATTTTGGTGCTTAAAGAACATATTAAACTAATATTGTTTAGATTTCATTAAATGAAACAGAAGCTCGAGCACAAAAAAATAATAATAATAATGATGCTTTCAATGATTAAGCTTAATTGGAAGCTGATGACTTGGTATTAAAGGAATGCAATTATTGGTACTTAATAGGTCCGGATGCTTTAACTTCATGCGTAATCAACCAAGCAATATGTGTCATTTTATGTAAAGAGCTATAAATATTTTGGATATAGTCTTTCAGGTGAAATTCATTTTAACATGGTTATACTTGATAATGCAAATAATTTTATATTTTGTGTTAGTTGAAAATACTCATGATTTGTGTGATTGACAACTATATTAACGGTAACGAGAGTTTTTCCAAAAATATGCTTTACTGATGTTTTGCAAACCCTGCATTACATGCATTTATTTAGTCCTTAGCACGTTAGAAACTGATGTCAGAGTATTACAAAAACATTGACTTGACATCTCTTATTTTTTAGGTAGCTCTTGCAACACATGGCGACACAGCTAGTTAATAAAGATTGAGCCCTGCTCCGCTTCCCTTATGCCTGTAACCTTATCTCCTCTCGGCTGTGAATGTCTACCAGGTCAATACTGGTACCATTGAATACAGAACAGTCAGGGAAAGTCATTCCGTCCTGTCTCACCCCTTTAAACCTTCAGGGGGTTGGATGTACAGGGGTAAAAGCATTAAAATCATCAATTGTCACTTGCTGGCAAACGTGAATTGGTGAGCAAAGTGAGCAGAGGATAGAGCCCCCAGCATATAATAATAATTTCATGCTGGTTTTTGAGGCTTTTTTGCCAAGTTATTCTAGTTTAACTCTCTCTTTCATTATTATACTGAATTACTTTTACTGCAGCTTCAACCAACCTTGTTTTGGAACTGTCAATATAGAATAACCAGAATAGAAGTGAAGGCGAAAAAATCTCACAAAGATGCTGATTCTCACTGGTAGCTAAAAATATTTCAACACATCTGCAAGAGTTCTACAAACCAAAAAAATCTATGTTAAAACGACAAGATAAAACTAGGTCACATTAAGCTCTGGGAACAGTAAGCATTGTTTATTAACTGTCAAAGAATATTGATCATTCTTTGTTTGTCCTCATCACAATAGATACCTTTTTTTGTGAGTTCATTTCCCTATTGGCATGCCTCTTTAGAAGCATATGGTTCTGAATATGGTTTTCATTTTTTTAGGGAGGGGGGTGGGTCTCATGATTTTTTGCAGATGACCAAGAACTTATGTGAACAGTGAGACAGTAGTTTTAGTTCATTGACATTTGGTGCTGTGTTAGTATGCCTACACTATTGCTCAATATTAGAAAAGGGATGATATGCCGAATTTTGTCCATAACATCAGCAAACTGGAAAAAGTCTATTTGTTCATTTTTCATACATTTTTACATGCTTTAAATTAAAAGATTTTCATTCATTGTGCCTATTTTCCAATGTTCCTCATTGTCTGCTTGCTTTTGCTGTATTCAGTGCGTCAACAGTTATATTCTACATCAGTTTCAGCTTCAATGAGATATCTGCCTCCATCTCGGTTAATGTATATTCCAGACTGATGGGTCCATAATAAGAACAAAACTGCAGTCCATGGGTGGTATAACCAGGCTCTTGGTATATTGCAGACTATGATTTACTGTAATAAAAACTATGTGTATACCACTGCTGTTAAAAAAAGTTGTTTTAATATAGTTGGTTCTGCATTTAACAACTTTCAAGAGACCACAAAAAAACAAAAAAAAAAAAAAACAATGCTCTTTAAGTAGATTGCGCCCTTCAACAGAATTTTTGGAAACACTACAATGAACGGTTCGAGACTATAATATATAGTCATTAAATAGAGCAACGTTAAACAGAGAATTAACTGCATATCTATCATTTTAGTAATCTAATGCAAAAACAGAAACATCATTCTTTTTAAAATTCGGATGTGAAAATTCTTCCCACAGAAAGAATTAGTGCATATTTTAAGTAATTTAAGTGCATATTTAGATGCTTGTTTTGATAGTTTTTAGTGCACTTCCAAGCTCTAGTTATTTTGATTTAAAGTTCTAACATAAAATTTTTAAAAAAAAGTAGTGATTAAGAACATCTTTGAATTAAAAAAAAATTTAATTACCTTTGATTATCTTCCATCCTATTAACAACATTTAAGACCTTTCTTGCATCCTATAATAATCAATGTAAAAACATACAAACAAGAATTCTGAAACATTCAACTAGTATTAATTCATACAAATTCCATTTGTAGGAAGTTTTCAAATGCATACACAAATTGCACCAAATGGAATTTACTGTTACGGTAAAAAAAACTAATCACTCTTGGGCCATTCCACGGAAAACAGTCACTTGGTCCCGCACGTTACACCTCATATATGTCATTAAAAATAATACTTTAAATACTAATGAACAAATTACAAACTTATGTGTGATATCTAAAGCAAAATATTTTGTCAATACCGTTTAAAATTATTAGTTATCAATGAAATATATGAACTGTCACGTGTGGGACAAGTGGATGACTTTTTCGTGGAATGACCCTCTTTCATATTTGAGGACTATTTACACTAGAGACAATACATGAAATCTGTCAGTTTTTCAAGAATAAAGGACTTTAATTTTGATTATTATAATTTCGTTAAAGGTTGCCTTTACGTTAAAATGAGCATCAACTTTAAAATTTTCAATTATAATCGCATTTTTCATCACCTATTTGTTATCAGCTTAAAAAATTTAACATTATATGCTTAATTTTGTTCAATTTGATTCTGCTGCTGCTTTTTTTTTTTCTTTATTTAAAAATAACTTATGCAATTTGAACATGCTAAAATCCATCAAATGAATCAAACTAATAAGATGACAAAGATAGTCTATGCTATTCGTTGTCAAAACTAGATTTCCTGTAGAGTTTTATAAAGTTGGATAACAGACTTCAAAAAACGTTTAAATAAGAGATCACAGATTGTAGCGGAAATCCTACTTCCTTATAAGATCTAAATAGAATGCAAGTAAGTTGTACTTATTTTTGAATTTGCATTGCTGTCTTTTTTCCTGTTTGTGAAAATAAACTTTAACGAACCCCCAGAATTCTCAGTTAATTACTCAAAACTTCATATATCCTGATAAATAGTTTCAGTTATGTCCTTTGAAAACAACTTGATGTTTCGTTAGGTTCTTTTCCATTGCTTGATAAATTCCAACCTAGGAAGTAGAAATTTGGGTGTGGGGGTGGTCCCTGAATCGTATTTTGTACGCATGTTTTGTTCTACTGGTCAAAATGTAATAAAATTGGTACTCAGGCTTCTTTTGTCTTATAAAATTTTATGCTGTAAAAAATAGATTTTTAATCAAAAATTTAAGCTTTGTGTTAAGTTTACTTTGTATATGGTCCATTATCAAAAGTTCATTCAGTCAATTTAAAAAAAAAATTAAACCCCTCTCAATTGGTACTTTTCTTTCTCGGTAGGTATGATAGCCGAGTAATTAAGTGTTTGTTTTTTCCATGACTAATTTAAAATGGTAATAAATATTCCATTGATGTTTGATTTAGACATACCTCTTCAAAGTTAGAGCCATCAATGTTTAAGAAAGTTGATCTGATTTTAGGATCTTGGAACCAGATTCTTGTCCATATTTTAGAAGTACTTGATAATATGAATAAACATTCACACAGTTGAAGCTGGCATATGTAATCTGCATCAAATAAAAAAATTACTTAGATATGAAACACTTTTTTGAAAAGACTAGTCAACAAAAAAGAACATTTTGTCTGCATCCTAGTTTTAAATAGTCAACTCTACTAATTATGAGTCGAGAAAAACGAAAATAGTAATGATTTTTTTTATTAGCTCTTGTTTTCAAGATGCATAAAAGCAAACTGGAGAAAAATGCACAGCAACCACAGATTAAATTAAAGGTAATGTTAAAAGGGAAAAAAATCCAGAGCAACAAATGTTATTAAATAGGTCCCGTTTTATTAAACAATGCTTATTTTTCGGAAAACAGTGGATGCTTTTGGCTTATTGCTGTAAACGCTTGATTTTCGATTGCTTTTTGTAAGTCCAAGAAGGATCTTCTCTTGTAATAGTTCAGCAGCATTTGGGGAGCATTAACTCAGTCCAATGTGTGTGACTCATATTTGCGTCCCCTTGTAAAGATATCTTGGTGAAACTTTTCCTCATGCTCACTGCTCATAGCATTAGTTTTTAAACAAAATATCCTGGAAGAAATGAACAAAATAGAGTTCCAGAGACACATCATTGATCAATGGTCACAGAACTTCCATAGGAATTGTTTGACCAACTGTTTTTAGTTCTAGTCTTCTCTGTTGCTTAGAAATATGTGTAATACACCTTACAGGCTTCTTGTGTTTTTTTTCCCTTAACCTCCCAAGCAGAGGTTGAAGTTTAGAACACAGTCAGTCCCATGGGGGGGGGGGGGGGGTTCTATCTGCCAGGAAAAAAGAGTATCAGTGAAAACACACTATCCTAGTTGGCCTTGTATCTTGAAAACTAGAGCTAATCTCAACTTTTTATGGTGGTTTTTGTGCTTAGCGAGGCAAAATACTTTTGAAATAGCTATTTTTAAGCCGGATGCATTTTTGGTATTGATTAGTGAAAACAAAAGATGAGAATTTTTTCACTCAATTATTTAAATGCAAGTCAGGATTGTTTATGTAGTCTGTCCAATAAATATGCGTAACTCATGCAATTTAGAGGCCATGAAGTGGACTATAGTCCCGCTAATTGTCAGCAATAGTTGCCTAACACCCAATAAGCTGTCAGTGCTTGGCAGATTGCCAAACTGTGCGTATGTTTCAAGTTACGGAAGTTTGTAGTCCTTGTACTTACTGTTTGTTGAATTGATGAAATGATTCTGTTCGGAAATTGATGAAATCAAAGAGTAACAAATCAATATCAAATTTTCAGTGAAGTGTGGTAAATGTTACCAAGAAATTACTGAAATGTTGACAGATGTTTACGGTGATAATGCTCTGAAGAAAAGATGCCGTCTAACTAGGCTCTAATCTTAAACTAGGATGATGAGCAGACCATTTAAAATAAAATGTGACTCGTTACTACTTAACAAAAAGTACCCACAACTTCACTGATATTGGATGATAATTGGGGATAGGTAAAGGAATGGGGGAATCCATCATATCTGATCTTGAGTCATACACATAATATTTATAAGCAGTTTTATGTCCTTGTGATCGACTACTGGTAACTGGCTGAATACTGGAGCACTTAACCCTATACAAATACAAATGTGACGACCAGCAACAGGCTCTGGGCCCAGTTAGGCTGGTTCCTAGTTAGTTTATAAGTCCCCAATGAAGATCAATGGCCCTCTTAAAGCTATCCACCACCTTGCTCATTACCGCCTCTTTCGATGAGCTATTCCAAGTGTCCACGACTCTACTAAAGTAGTAGTTTTTCCTAATTTCCAGGTTACCCTGAGATTTGAATAGTTAAAAACAATGAACCCTTGTTCTGCTTTCCTAGCAAAAATTTAACTTGTTAACGTCTTTCACTTTGATAAATTTAAATAACTGAATCAGGTCCCCTCCGACTATTCTTTGCTCCAGGCTATACATATTAAGCCAATTAAGTCTGTTATCAAAGTCTAAATCTGAAAGTCCCCTTAACAGTCTAGTAACCTTTCTTTGAACATTTTCCAATACAAAAATATTTTTTCTGAGATAAGGAGACTAAAACTGTGCAGCCAGAAATATTTTTATCAATGTCATTCATAAAAATAATTAACAGAAGAAACCCTGAAATGTTCCTAATATAAATTCCCAGTTTACGTCATATTTTTGCCAAATTTGGCAGTCTTTTGTGATTGTGAAAGGGAATGTTTACACCTATTAATAACAATGTCTGAATTTTTAGAATTTGAAAGAAAATTCCAAAGATCTTTATTTTGATTTTGAATTATAAAATTGCTCATTAACCCGTTTACAGGAAATTTTACACTATTTTTCTTTTATTTAAGCCTGATAGTTGAACATGCGTCACTGGACACAACTTTTATTTTCAAGATAGACTATGCAATGTCAGGCAATGTAGTTCGTAAAATTTTTTAAAAAAATAAAATGAGTTAAAGGAGAACCATCTCCGCATAAGTTTGATGTTTCAGTTGAGAACACAATTTTTAGAATGTCACCAAAGGATTAACCTATTCTAGAATGTAGCTCGCCAGTGTTTCTTTCAGACCTTACGCTACCGGGGATACTTAAAAAGTTTGGATGGGGGCGGAGCGGTCAAGTACGTATTTAAGGAGTAGGACACGACCCGACTACACATTATGCTGTGTAGTCTGAAAATTGTCAAGTACGGACACTAGAAAACAAGTTGAGGAAATAAGAACACGAAAGTGGTATCATAAATAGTTACCTTTTAAATGCTTTCAATAATATGATGAGGTAAATGCTGGCTAGTTCAGAAGGATTCCTCTTGGTCAAAAAATATTTTTCTATGCAATTTGAAACCAATAAAAAGCCACAAAACAACACAGCACTTATCCAGCAGTTTAAAAAAAGGTACAAAAAGACTCATGGACATTTTTACGTTTATATTTTCAACTCTTTCTCCAACACAAGCACAGTAATACTGAACTAGCCATATGGGTTAAATAACGCTATACTTTAAGAAACTGTATAAAACATAAGGTCAAAGACAGGACCAGATTAAGGCATGGGCACAGGTCCAGGGCACCAAAATTTTGGGGGCACCAAATCTGTAATTAAAGTTTTTAAAAAATAGTTGTAATTTCGTATCACAGGATAGGAAGAGGATGTAGAGATTAAATCTTTAAAAAAAAGGTATGCTCAAAATTTTAACCTGTTTTGCAAATTCCAAAGCAAAAATACTTTATTACTTCACTATATAGTCTAAACAAGGGAGAAGGGCACCAAATGAAATTCGTGCCTAGGGTCCTAAAAAGTCATAGTAAGGCCTTGGTTAATGATGAATAACCTGGGGGTGTAAATTCAATGGCTTGCAAAATTTCTCAAACATTTGTTTGAGATTGGTATAATAAATTTCTCTGCTGAATAGTGACAGTAGAGATTTAGGAGAAAGTATTAGGTCACCAGTTCATTACATTTTTATGACATGCTCATGCTACTGGGCACCCCATAATGTTGCTTTTCCTCTAGATATGAAAAAGGGTATCAATGAATGTCAATATAGACTTTCACGTGGCTATTAAGAGAGCATCACAAGATGTATGCTCTTCTTTAAAAAAATTTCTTACACAGCAATAGGGAAGACAACCATAAAATGCAAAATTCCCAGACTTTTACCCCAAGGATTGATAGTTGCAAAACACCCTCCATTTGTGTCGAGAATTTCTAAATTTTTTAAGTTAAATTGAAAAGTCAACTAAGATCAAAAACTTAAAAGCTTTTTGTTTAAATGTTCAGTTACATCATGCAGAGAAATTATTAAAACACACTAGGAAAACATGAAGAAAAATGAATACCTCCGATGAGAGGAAGTTTTCTTCCAAGAATTTGACTAAAAATGAAAATAGAAAAGAAAATTAGTTTGTCTGAGTAACAATATGCAATAGGTCAGTTGAAGTAGGTCATAAAAAAAAAGATGCCAGCTTAAAATGTTTAGTATTATCATACGAGCAAGATGATTTGAATTTGGTTGCAAATATTTTTAGATACAAAATTATTTTAGTGTCTTAAATAGAAACTTTAGCATGTCAAACATCACCTATTGTGAAGAGGAAGCTACAGTATGAGTTACATTTATTTATTTTAAACATACATTTAATTTTCCTAAACACATTTAAATATTTTTTAAATATTAGTTATTTTCACCAAAAGTTTTTTTTAAGCATAAAATAGCTTTCTTACTAACTAAAATGCAGAGATCTTAGTTTTTACACCAAAAACGAGTTTTAGGAAAAACATCATTTTTTTATTTTTCAAGCTCAATATTTACACTCTCCATATAAAAGAAAATGAGTTATTGAGAAACATGCTCTGCTTGCACCATGAATTATCAACACTTTTCAGCCAATTAATTGAAAAAAAAAAAAGTCAATAATAGGCTCACTTTTTCTGGCTTCCAAATATGTTTTCAAAATGATCTACAGTCAAACCTCACTAACACAAACACCCCATTAGTGAAATAACTGCCATCCCTCAGATGAAGCAAAAAATTAGTGCTAAATCAGTCTTTTAAAACAAAGATGATTTGGACGAAATTACTCGTAAGATGAAAAACATTTTTAACGTCATGCAAATAAAGAAGGAAGGAAAATACCCATCCTTCTTCATGAAATTTCCTTCTAACGTTGGAAGGTTCGAAGGTTTGCATTTTGCTCATGAGGGGGTTTGGAGAAAACTGTCGACAAAGAGCTAGATGAAGAAATACCATTTTCAGTTATCGAAGAGACATCTTTTCGGTCACCCTGCTTGAAAAATATGTAAAAATAGATATCAAAGCTTTAACGCAGGATGTAATGACAGAGGAAGATATAGTTATGAAATCCCAAAAGGAAAGGAATCCCATAAGTGAAATCCATAGGTGGCTCATACATGGGGCCACTGCCCTCACTTTCAACAATAAAGGGACCTTGCCTCCTTACATTTTAAAGTTAAAAATTAGCAAACAATTGAAGAATGATTTTTTACAGGTAGCTTGATTTATTTCACAAAAAAAAACCCCCTCAAGATTCTAAATAAGTGGACTTTCCTCATATTCTTTCTTTACTAATAATAAAGCTGAAAGTCTCTCTGTCCGGATCCCTCTCTTTCTCTCTGTGTCTGTCTGAATCTCTGTTTCGCGCATAGCGCCCAGACCGTTCGGCCGATTTTCATGAAATTTGGCACAGAATTAGTTTGTAACATGGGGGTGTGCACTTCGAAGCGATTTTTCGAAAATTCGACTTTGTTCCCTTTATGTTCCAGTTTGAAGAACATTTTCCCAATCAAAATTATCATAAGATGGACGAGTAAAATACAAAGTCATCATAACATGGAACCGTAACATGGGCAAGCAAATTGGTGAGAAATTCATCATACATTATTTGTAAATATACAGGCGAACCAAAAGACCTTTTAATTTTCTACTACAGGCAAAGCCGTGCAGGTGGCACTAGTATTTCATAAAAATGTAACTTTTAATTGAAACGGGGGGGGTCTACTGTGGTCACCAGTCCCGATTTTCTAGCCAATTCCATTTTCTAGAGATCCCTTAATCAACAATGTGAAAATACAATAATTTTACAAAATGAGGGGGAATCAACTTTCGGGGGACTGTCCTTACCCTCCTCCACCTCTTTAGACCCCCACCCCGGCCCCCTTTTTTGGAGTACCAGCTGCCTATGGTGAAATTAAAACAGATAACAAAGAAGATGCTCACCCTGAAGCCAAAAGGCATGGAGCCCTGAAGTGGAAGTGGCATCACAAACTATGCAACCATGCTTAATGCAGTAGGAGAATGTCTCACGCATGCTTAACTGTTTGGACAAGATAGATGCTTTTGTAGAAACATGTTGCTTTAAAAAATTAAAGCAAAAATCCAAAGAAAGTTTTTTTTTTTTTTTAAAGTAAAATATACAGGTAATAAAATGTATTCTTCCATTCTGATAAATTTTGTTTAATATTAGATTATTTGACTTAATTATTTAATTTATAACTGTAAATGCTTGTCTGTGCATTGCTGTATAAATGTACTTTAGTTTCTGTATTTTCTGCGACAAAAATGAAAATATTTGTCTGTTTACTCAAAATCTGGTAGAAATCTGTTAACCTGAAAAATTTTGCCGGTCCCACCAAGTTTGCGTCGACGAGGTTTGACTGCATAAATATTGCTAATTTTGGCATGAATCAATTTCATATCTCAAACGAAAAGATACCTACCTAGCTTTTCCTCTTTTACCTGTTGCTAAATTATTATTTTTCCTAAGAATGATATTTCATTCATTTTAGTTTAATTGTATTTAATATTAATGAGCTTTTATTCATAAAACATCTTACTCAGCACAAAACTGTAAATGTAAAGATGAACCCATTTGCAGCTAAGTTTTTTTTTTCTTTCATCTCACTACTAAAGACTTCACAAAGCTGTTCATTAGTAATTGAAAGTTTCATAACAAATACTCACATTGAGCCTTCAAAAGTTTGAGTTTGATGAATCAGGTGAAGAATAGTTGAATTTGAAAAAAAACGTGAAAACGTTTGCAAAACCTGGAAAAAAAGATATAAATTAGTACTAAAACATACACTTTTTGTTAATTATTGCTGCAAAGTAAAAAAAAAATGAAAATTTGAAAAAAATGAAATGTGGAATACATATAAAAAAATATTGTGTGGCTGTACTAGAAGTTAGATCAAGCAGGAAAACCAGTTTAGGAGGCCGAAATATTAGTGTTTTTCGACGGACGGTCACAAAAGTGCTCATAGCATCCGAACTAATCGGAATCTTGTATTGAAATTTTGGCAACATATTCTTGAATACTTTTAATTTACTAACATTTTATGACATTAAAAAAAAAGTGGATTTTTTGACTTGTTTAAACTAATTTCTCCCCTTAACGCTATGGGACCCTTATTACTAGTTGGCTGTGTTGGGCTCCTTACACATCAAAAGTATATGATTTAAGTGACTTGATTAAGTTTTCCTCATTCTTTAAAAAAATTAATCAAGTGAATTATTTATATAAAACACTACTTTCAGCTTTGACGTTTGAAGAGAACCTTCAAAAAAGGACAGCTTATTATTTATTTCCACACTTTGCAATGTGTCTACTTGTCTATTCCAGATGCTGTAAATTTGACATTGTACTTATTTAAATTGTCGAGGATAGCAAGATATTGCTTTATAAATGGAATCAAAGAAGGGACAATTGCTAAAGTATTTTAAACCATTGTCAACACCTACTGATGGACAAGCAAAGAATTTTAAAATATTTTTTCCTTATTATCAAAATGACTGCTTTTCTTAAAATTTATGAAGTTTTAAAATCTTATATTTAGTAAATTAACTGTTTTTATTAGTAGTATGTTTTTTATATTCACTGGCCAGTCATTCAAATTTTTTCCAGGGTGTCAAAGGGTAGATAATCAATGCACATTGTGTCGAAAAACAACAAAGTCACACCCGACACACAGGGACGTACACGGGGGGGGGGGGGGGGAGAGAGAAGGGACGCATATAGGCTCGCGTTCGAGCCTGAAGAGGGGGCCAAGATTTTCAAAAAGAGGGGTGAAATCTAAGTAGAACGTAAGGGTAAACAATGTGGAGGGGTAACCTGTAAAAGTCATTTCTGACAGACCCAAAAATGTCTGTGCACGCCCCTCTCTCTCTCCCTCTCTGTGCCCATACACATACATTTCCTGATGAAAACTTCGAGAAAAAGGAATGTTCGAGTTATAAGCTTCGAGTTATCGAGATTCGATTGTATATGTATATAATGTGTGTGCTGTTTGTATTTGAAAAAAAAATTATGGGGCCAACAAAATTGAAAAATTATACTACAAATATAGAATACCATTTTCAGTAGGGGGCCCAAAATCAGATTTTGCAAGGGGGGGGGGCAAAATTTTGAAGTTGCACTACTGCTGTAGGATCTTGGAAAAGCCCACAAGCTATGGCAGCACAATAGCATCTTTTACAGATCAGACAGGGTGGCAACAGAAACTGGAAAAAAAAGTTTCCAGACTTTTCCCTGATTAAGTTTACCAAATTTCCCTGATTTATGTTACCAATGATAACAGTTTCCTTTCTTTGCCCTACCTGAAAAGCATTGCATATTAAATAAAATGCAGTGTTTCAGACAGTTTAAGCTGTTAATTGAAAATATATTTTGAAAAGATGCTCCTCTGTTTTTTTGGTAAAAATAGTTTATTAAATTATCGACAAAGAAATATTGTAGGAAATCTAAAACAAATACTGTACTTCCAGGAACCAGTTAACATAAGAATTCTAAGAAATTATTAAAACCACTCCTAAAAAAATACCATATATACTCGCGTATAAGTCGAGAAATTTTGTCCAAAAAATGAGATCAAAGGAAGGGGAGTCGACTTATACGCGGGTCAAATTTTCCTAAAAAAAATTTCCGATCAACGAGAGCTGGGAAGCTACGAGAAATGCCAGGGTTCATACCCTTTAGGCAGAAAAAAATTCAAGCACTTTTCAAGTACTTTTCAAGGTAAAAAATTTTGTTTTCAAGGCAATATCATAAATTTGTACTAAAAATATTGTATGCAGATTTCATTTACTACAAACACATGGAAATAAGGCAATAATACAAAAAAGTATAGGAAAACAAAATTGCTTTTCTACAACGAGAGACGCTTTGATGAAAGATCTACTGCGTTGAAAGTTTTTCTGAAAATGTTTGAAAAGTTTGGTCATAAAGAGAAGCAGATACCAAGAGGTTTAATTTTGAGGTTTTTCAAAGCTTGCAGCAGTCAGAGGTTTGTATATTTTCTATAATCAGCAAATTAAAAAAACCTTTCATAACTGCTTTTAACTTTTATGGGAAGAAACTAAAATACCCAAGTTCAATGGCATTGCCAGAGAGGAGTTTTTGAAGTCACTCCCCCCCCCCCCCCCTGGTTTCAACATTTATTTCCAATATCTATACAGTGGTTTATTACAATATAAGGGCGTTTAGGACAAAAACACTACCCAGAAAGTTATTTCAGTTTGCACTATTAAGTTCTAAAAATATTAGGTTTGCAAATCATTTATAAGTATGCAAATCAATTATTCGTATGTATTTATTAGCTGTTCAGCCAATAAGGCATTTCAACTGTCCTCGAGTAAATTTGAAAATTAGGAAGTAAGAAAAGTTTATGAAGTCCACAGTCCAGTCTCTACACCTCAAAATATACAAAAGCAGCTTAAGCAGTGATAAATACTTTGAATGCAAACTTGAGCCTATTCAGCTTTCATTGATTAACTTGCAATAGAGAATAAATGTGCAAGTTCAGATTTATAGAGCCATATTTCGAAATTGAAAAGATTCACAAGAAGTTGACATATATTATGACAAAAGTAGCTTTATTTTGGGAAAAAATGGGTTATTGTTGAAATTAGAATTTAAATTTAGAAAGGCAATAATATTCAGGTTCATTACCTGAAAGTTTCAAAGAGCAAAATGGGGCGAGGGGGGGGGGGAATAATTTTTAAAACTAAGCCCCCTATTACTTGAATATACATATGTACAACAATAACTTTTGCTATGCATACAATTCATAAAATAGTTTATTAAGTCAAAATATTCTGCATAGAAATACCATGCCCAGTGCCTGTTGATAACCAGCAACAGGTACTGGGCCTAGCTAGGCTGGTACTTTTCTCCGCACACACCCCACCTCTTAGCCGTAGGCCTTAGGTTCCACCGCCCGGGGGGTCCGCGTAGCGGGCCCCCCGCACGGCTGAGTGCGGCGGTCGATAGTCGTATCATGCTACGGACGCGCTTGGTGCTTATTGCGCCGGGGAAGGTCCCCGTGCTGGGCGTCAGCCCAGCTGGGAGTTTACCCCTTAATGTGTGGGTCTTGCTCACCGTGAGATACGGTATATCTCCCCGTACCTCGTTAGTGTGCCATGACCCCAGCTAGGCTGGTACTGGTCAATTTATTATATCCAAATGAAGATGAATGACCCTCCTTAAGCTATCTACCCCTTTGCTGATTAAAGCCTCTTTCAGTAAGCTCCAAGTACCCACAACCTTAATAAAGTAGTAATTTTGAACATTTGAGGAAAAGGGGAAAATTGGAGATATAGGGAGGTAAAAGCATAAAAACGAACACTACTGGATTTCAAGTGAATAATCATAACACAACCACCCCTGTTATACACCTTATTTATTTTAGCAGACATAAAAAAATGATGTACTTATAAATAAAATTATATAAATCAACTTTATATTTAAAATACAAACTTTAAGTTAATTTGTTAGGTGCTCAACTGCTGAAATTTAAATTTTTTAAAAAAACCAAATTTAAAGACCAAAATTTAGGTAAAGATAATGATTCAAAATTGCAAAAATAAATAAGCAAATAATTAAACAAGACCAAGGTAATAAATTCTTTAACTCTTAAGTTATTAAAATAAAAAATAAAACAAGCTAATCTGATGTAGCAGTGTCAAAATAACTACTAATTGCCAAAAATATGAAAATATTTACAAAATGCAAAAGGATTGAAATCTCAAACAAGGGAAGCAAATTTTCGCGAATTAAGTTTAATATTGTCATGTTTCCCATAAATTAAACTTATATTTTACCGAAATTAAACATAAAATATGCTAATCTACGGTAGCAAATATGAAAATAACATCCGATTAGTGAATATATTTAAATATTTGCAAGATGCAAAAAGATTGAAATTTCAAACACGAGAAGCAATTTTTCGCAAAGTCTGAGTTCGTTCGACGTGGCATGTTTCCCATGAAATAAATTTATTTGTTTTTTATTAAAATTAAACAAAAAATATACTAATCTAAGGTAGCATATGCGAAACTAACATTTGATTAGCCAAAATATTTAAATATTTGCAGGATGCAAAAAGATTGAAATTTCAAAGACAAGAGCAATTTTCCGCGAAACCCGAGTAAGTTCAATGTTGTCATGGTTTCCAAATTAATTTCTTTGTTAATTAATGAAATCAAACAAAAATAAACTAATCTAAGGTACCATATGTCAAAATATCTTTCGGTTGTAAAAAACATCAAAATGTTTACAAGATGCAAAAGGATTGAAATCCCAAACACGGAAGCAATTTTTCGCGATGTTGCATACTGAACACATGTTCAGAAAATTGCATTGGTGAAATACTTTTTTAAAACTTCTAAGCACAATTTGTTGATTTTTGAGAGAATTTAAGCACTAAGAAACTTTTTCAAGGTTTTCAAGCACTTGAAAATGAACTTTTTTTTTCAAGCACTTTTCAAGGTTTTTCAAGGGCGTACGAACCCTGAATGCCGATGTGCGGTTACAGGTAGTTGCTGATAAGTTGATTGTGTGAAAAAGTAAACTTATTCAAAAATAATAACTAAAAAAACCTAAATAATACACATAAATAAAGATAATTTTATTCCTCTTTATTAAGGATCAAATCAGCAATTAACAAATATCGTGAAACGAATGAAAATATTTATCGTCAACAGTCACGCCATTCAGACTGAGAGTGCGTTCGACGAGCACGACCGGGAGCGACCGGTTAGTTAATCACGTGACAGCTAATGATCACGTGCTCAAATCAACCAATCAACTGCTTAGAATGGTAACCCCTGCGGTAACCGGTTGATCATAGAACGCCGCGGTTAGTAACTGGTTACTTACCGGTTGACCGGTGAGGTTCGTCGAACGCAACCTCTGATATCATTGACGATTCTGCAGCCGCTGATGTATACGATGACGAGGTGATGACGGAAGTGGACTTTAATGAACTTTTTTTTGCGTCCGACTCGGAATCCGAGTTTGAAGGCTTTTAGAAATGTTTTCCTATTTAATTCCTATTTTATTTGTAAATAAATGTGTTCATTATTTTGAAATTCCTTTGAAAATAATTCGAGATGTTTTTGGAAAGTATGGGGGTCGACTTATACGCGGGTTTTAGATTTTTTCTGGATTTTTTCTCTGAAAAAGGGGGGCTCGACTTATACGAGGGATCAACCTATACGCGAGTATGTACGGTATCTAATCGTGATAAAACTAAAAAATTTAAATAGTGATAATCTTGAACTGAATTTTCAAGCAGTATAATTGTTGCTGCAAGAATAACAAGTGATAATTACAGTATAGAAGTAATGTAGTTTTACTTGCGTAAATAATATTGCCATGTGCAGGCAAATCGGCAGTATCTGCAGAAATTAGTTTTCGAGATATTTGAAGAAATGTGTGGTGGATTCAGTACTAACAATAGGAAAATGTTGGAATTTGATGTTTTTTTTCATGCCTCTTTTTCAGCGGAAACCAAATAAGCCAGTATGTACAATAAAGATAACGTATAAAAGATGATAAAAATGCAAAAAAAAAAAAAATTGTGCAGTTACTGCCCTTTACTTGCACAAGGCAGAATAGACATATTTATGTAAAACGAATTGAAATCTTTCAATAACCAATCATATTGAGCTGTTCTCTAATCAAGAACTTAAGTTTTAATGAATGAATACAGCATTTTAACTATTAAAAAATAATAAAAATATTCATATACACAGCTCCATTTCAAATGATTTCATTAGTTGTGGGAAAAAAATCTTAGATTACTTTAGTAACAAACAACATTGATATGCAAAAACAATTATTAATTTCAAAATGTATATGAAAATGGTTTTAAAATAAAAGAATTTTAAAGTCTGAAAAAAAAAAAAAACTTTTCGTATAATCTGCAGTGACAGCGAGTAATACCATGGCAAAAAACAAATTTGATTTTCAGTCAAATTTCAATTTCAGCAATTAAATTAAAAACCCCAAGTGATAACTTTTAAGATTTTTTCAGCATTATTTTAAAAAACAAAGATTTTTTCTTGAAATCGTGATAACAGCATGCTAATTACTTCAAGACAATGAGTAAAGGCAAGGGAGCAAAGTCATCAATAACAGCTTCCTCTTTGCCCGTAGGGTTGTTTATTTCACGTACCATGGAATGCGTGGAAGAAAAATTCAAGCTAGGTAAAATAAAGAACTTTACAGACACAGAAACACAGAAGCAATCTTAGGAAGTTCATCCTAAGATTGAATACTTTGACCTTGAGGAAAAAAGATGCACAAATATGCGGCACTGCATAATCGCACCTCATTAATTTTATTTTTAAAAAACAAACAGGCGTAAAATTCGTAAATAATCAAAGTACTTCATTTTGCAAGGGAAAATTTTTTTTTTCTTCATTTGTTCAATTTTCCCTGAATTTTAGTTATTTTTTCAAAATTCCCTGATATTTCCCTGAGTGATAAAGTTCCCTGACTTTTCCCTGATCTCTCTGATTCCCCTGATCTGTCGCCACCCTGTCAGAAGAGCTATTTTCTTTTTACAAAGGAAAAAATCAATTAATGATGAAAAAAAAAATATGAATAAAACAAAAATCTAATGAAAATTGGGAGAAATTGATACTTAAAGCGTAATACTGAGAAGAAGGGCAAAAGACAAATGGAAGTCTCCCTTGAAAAAAACAGAGGAGTTGGCAGGTCTGAAATACACAAATGCAAACTTGAAACCAATCACCACATGTATGAAAAATTATCATATGAGCTTTGTGCTACAATATGATTAAAGTGAAAAAACAACGTAAATAAAGCACAAATATTGGAGAAGATACAGCATATAGCTATTTCAAGGCTACAATGGTTAGCAATATTAACAGTTAATAAGATAAAATTTACAAACTTAAAGGACCCCATTGATTGCCATAGCAACTGGGATATTTATAGCATCTCCTGCAAGTGTGGACTTGGTTACGTTGGACAGACTGAACGTGCTCTCAAGCACCATCTGAAAGAGCACGAAAACTATGTTAAACATAAAGAACTTGCTCGTTCTTCCATCACTCAGCATTGTTGGACTTCTGGTCACTGTTTTGATTTTTCATCTGCAAAGATTATTTGTAAATGTTCTTCGGTTTGTGACCTCGATTTCTGGGAAGCTTACTATATTTGGAAAAATTCTCATTCTCTTGTCAATGATTTTTCCAGCACTCCATTTTTTCATGATATTTGGAAGCAATTTCTATAATTGCCTTTCCTGTTTCATCGCTGTCTCGCACTCTTTTTGTCTCCTGGCTTCTGATTGGTTGTCTCTCCCCCTGCTTTGAGCCCGGAGTGTACATGCTGTTCGCTGATTGGTTGTTTGATGTCTTGTTCCTGTACTCTTATTGGTTGGCCCTCTTTGGTATAAATACCGGTGTCCACTTGGTTCTTGTCAGTTCTCTCATAACTTTTGGTTGTGTTGGTGAGCTTTCTGCACTGATGAAGAGGCTCCATTGTAGCCTTGAAATAGCTATATGCTGTACCTTCTCCAATATTTGTGCTTTATTTACGTTGTTTTTTCACTTTAATCAATCACCACATGGTAAAGAAGTTGGTTGTGATACATTTATCTAAAACATTTGTTCACATATTTACAGAAAAAGAACTAGTATTATACCAGCATACAAGTATATCACAGCTATTTTTTTTCCAGTTACTAAAAAGTTCACTCACTTTTGCTAACACCAACAAATTATAGTTTTCATCAGCAATTATTTTAAATAGTTGCTCTAGTACAGGGAAAGTCATGTCGAAAAGTGCATTAGGGTCACTTAAGTCAACTGTAATGAAATCATTGCTGTTAATTATTTATTAAAGCAAAAAGAACACAAGTTATCAA
The DNA here is from genome assembly GCF_026930045.1 of Uloborus diversus. Lineage (NCBI taxonomy): Eukaryota > Metazoa > Arthropoda > Arachnida > Araneae > Uloboridae > Uloborus > Uloborus diversus. The sequence continues at coordinate 237,121,657 of NC_072731.1, read as the reverse complement.
AAATCAAATAATTTTCTCCAATTTCTACTACAATTCAATAAAAATAATTAACATAGAAGCTACATCTAAACAGCTTATTTTGTGTTTTAAAATGAACAGAAAGCCATGCATTTTCACAGCCAAAATAGAGAAAAAGAAATAAAAACTAATCATACACTATATGCAATACACCAACAGCCTGGTTATGACATTTAGAGAAGCTGCAGTCTCTGGATGTCATAATCGGGCTGTCGGTATATTGCATGTAGTACTGCTTAGCTTTGGCTTAAAAGTAGTACCTAACTGCCATACACTTTTATTAATCTTAAGGGCAGTACCAGGAAAAATAGCCCCAGCACGGTGATTTTTTTTTTTTTTCACATTAAGTTAAGACAAATCTTAGCTTTAGACTACTGTATTTTCCTGCGTATTATCCCTCGGCGGCATATAATCTGCAGGTCCTAAAATCGGCTTGAGGAAAAAAAATCATTGGATAATCCCCAGCAGCGTATAATATGATGCAAAAAATGAAGCTTTGATTTAACATACAATTTTAGAAACAAAATTGAAAACGTGAAGAAGTGATAACTTTTAAGGTATAATCAAAAATAATCAAAAGAATAATGATTTCTTCTTGAAATGGTGATTATTGCACCCTAATTACTTAAAGATAAAGGGTCAAGACAAAAGAGGTCTAATCTTGTGCAAATGAAGGCTTCGCTCATAACTGCATATTGTTTATTTTGCATAGCTGGAATTGCATAAGAGAAACATTCATGCAGCATAAAAAAAAACAACCTATAGGCAATGAAAGACATTCCAGCTATGTAAAAAAAAAACCCTACAGGCAGCAAAAGACATTCAAGCTATGTAAAAAAAAAACCCTACAGGCAGCAAAAGACATTCAAGCTATGTAAAATAAACAACAAACATGCAGAGGTAACGGTATCTTGGTGAATGTAGATATTGAGGTTCAATGAGTTGTTAAAAAAAACAATAATCGTATCACACACAGATAATTTCACAGGCAGTGTATAATCTGCACCTCATTTACTTTACACTTTAACAGATAATTTGCAGCTTATATACAAGAAAATATGGTAAATGATGTCTGTTCTTTTCAATTTCAGCATCAATTTCTGTTTTACGTCAGATTTTGACCATACTTGACAGCACACAGACAGCAACAAAAAAAAAATGCATTATTGTTAGTGAGATAAATTGAAAAACCATGTTTTTACAATTGATGGTAGTAAAACTAATTGGTAGGTATTATAAGGGCAGCAAAGAGTACAGCATTGCAGCCAGAACTGATAAACGAACCCATTTAGCTGAAGCTATTGAATAGGTTGTGTGAAATATACAGTCACACTTTAACAAAGCAATAGCCCTTTTTTAAAATGAACAATCACCGACAGCATTCTTCTCGGTATCCCACCTACTTATTGCTAACGAAATCCTCACAGAGTGTTTTTGCCTGGAAACATTTTGGAGTACATTACCTTCAAATAACCGATAATGTTCATCAAACAGTAAATATTGAGGAAAAAACAATAATAGTTGAGAAAAATAACAGATAACTAGCTTCAAACTGTAAATTGAGATGGAAATGTTTTAAAAACTCTTTTCTAAGACAGGCATTATCAGACAGTACAAAAACATTGGCACTTTAAAGGGTGGACACTAAATCGGGATACGTATGCATTTGCTATAAAAAAAAAGAAATTTCAACTTATTTTTGTTTTAAAAATAATTTTTATGAGATAGAACCTTCGTTAATGCTTTTAGTTTAAACCTTTTTTTCAAATGAGAAAGAAAGCAAAAAGAGATACTTCACCAATACATTTTCAAAGACCATTGAATTCTTCTTTATAGTGTTGCATTAAATTAATAGAAAGCATGCTAAAACTTCAAAATTATCAAATCGAAATTTTTTGCATGCTCGTTCAATCACAGTTTACAGTCAATATAACTCATACAACATTTTAGTACATAGTTTTAAAAGCGCAATTTTAAGAGTATAAACTTAAAATAACTTACAAATTCCTGCAGTTTCATTCACTTTCTGTAAAAAAAAAATTTTTTTTTTTTAAATCTTATTAGAATGAAATTCAAAGAGAGTAAAAATATCGTAACAACTTACTACAACATTATACAAATTACCATATTCACTTGCATAGAAGTGGAGCAATTCTGCATAAAAATAAAACTTCAACGAGTTGGGGGATCTATCTATATATATTAGTGACAGTGTTTCTTTCTTTGTTTGTTTGTACTCAATGGCCAGAAGCCCCCATAGCACCTACAGCTCTGAAACTAGGCACAAAAATCAAACTTATCCCCGGCCTGTGCACCTTGAAGCCGAAATTCTAAATTTCTAATTAGTCTTTTTTAATTAAAAGTTTTATGTAGTTTTTAGCCCTTTTTGTGTTTAATTCATCACAGACCCTCAACCAATTGCGCCAGGAAAATATTTTTTGTATCATAGTGTAGGGAATTTAATTTTAAGTATGACAACAGAAAAAACTTTGAAAATTTACTGATTTTTGAATTTTATATAAATTTTTGAAAAAAAAACTTTATCTTGCATTTTTTCCCAGGTTTAACTTTTTCTAAACTTATCCCCCAAAAAGTATTAGATATTTCTTTCGTAAAATCTAGAACGTAGTAGTCAAAACATGTCTCCCCCTTCAGAAAAAAAAAGTTTTCACAAATATGCGATAGCTTTTTTTTTTTAATTTTATGAAATTTAGAAAGAACCTTTATTTTTCGCTTTTTAACTTGTTTAATTCTTCCCAAACCCATCCTACACTATTTGTGAGAGATTTCTTTCTGAAAATTTAGTACGTAATAGACAGAACATTTCACCTTCAGAATTTTTTTTTTTTTTCAAAAATAAGCAATAGCTTTTTTTTACATTTTTTTAAATTCAAAGTGACACATTTTATCTTCTATGGTCATCTGACCAGGGAAAAAAAGCTTTCTTCCATATGTGACATCACGATAGGGCATTCCCAATTGTTGTGACTGGGATTTTTTAATTGTGGTGCTTTTCTGCTGGGGAGTTGAATTCTTTTTCATACGGGATGCGGAAATACCTTTTTGTCTTAGATGTACCGTGCTTTTAAATCTCAATTGTTTATCGGCCACAGTTCGTTATCTCGCTAATTGGGTGGGTTACTGTAGCACGGTCGCTTCCGCCGGACATTTAGCTATGCCTATTTTACATTACATATTTGTGTATTTAGCTAAATTAAAATCAGGGGCGTAGCTAAGGGGGGGTTTTTGGAGACAAACCCACTCCCCCCGAAAAGTTAGTCTCAAAAAAAAAGAGAAAAAGAGAGAAGAGAAAGAAAAAAAAAAGAAGAAAAGGAAAAATTCCAAGCGATTATATATATATATATATATATATATATATATATATATATATATATATATATATATATATATATATAAGAAGTAACCCCCCCCCCCCCCCCCGAAAGTCGGGGCTAGCTACGCCACTGATTAAAATGGTGAGGTGTTTCTATTTCTTTGCAAACGCTCCTTTTTCCAACTAAAAGGAACAAGGAGAGAGCTTTTTGTTTGCGCTATTTAATTAAACGAATAAAGCAGTTTTTTGAGTGATATTTGTTTAGATTAGGGAATGTGCTGGGAGGTTAAAATAAATAGAGACGGATAAAAAAAAATAGAGATAGATCATATAGGTAGATAGCCGCTGAAGGCAGCAAATTTGGCGTAAAAAGGTGAATGACACAAAAGGTAACTGGAAATAGGTTTAGAAAATACAAAAAAGATAGATATAGATTAATTAATACCGCTACCAAATTTATTTAAACAGCCACCGTACGCTTTTAACTTGGCATAAAAACTGGAAGGCATGAGCATCACCGTGCAGGTACTATATATGAGGCAAAACTCCTAAAAACTCTTCTCAAACAACTTCAGAAAATGAAATGTTAGAACATACGGATAGTTTCCAACTTTTTTAAATTAACACTAAATAAATAATATTACTGTATTCTGATAAATTATGCTGACCCTGGCAATAATTTAGAAATTGTTTAGTGAAAAACCGGCAGCACAAAGTGTAGGAAACAGTTTTGAGAATTTTCTATTTAGTTAACACTAGAATTACGGCAGTCTTTTAGAATAGCAGCAGTACGAAGATTGCTCTTTTGACATACTCATTTCAGATCTTAATTCTGTTTATTTTTTAATGCAAACATTTATTATTTTATTTACTTTTACTTTTTAAGATGTTTATTTCTAAAATGCAAATAAGTCTCCAATTTTTTTTCTGAAACTAGGAGATCAACTTATATAAATACACAGGTTTCTGATTTTTTTTCTCTGAAAATCTGATTTTGGAAATGTTTTTGATTTGAGTAATAATGGTACAAAAAAAATATATTCAATGTAATTCATTTATTTATTTTTTGTCCCTTTAAATTAAAAAAAGAAAAATAACAGTTGCCCGACCCCCCCCCCTTTTTTTTTGTTAAAAGAGAGAAAAATTAACAACATTGATGGGACTAAAAGATAGAATGTGACGGTATGCAAAAAGAAAATGGTTAAAAGAAAATTCATTGAAACAATAATTGATTTATTTCCATTATATTTTTATTAACTCAAATATAGTTTTCCTAATAACATAAAATCTTTAAATTAAAATATTGATGAGCCTCATAATGTATTAAACACTAAAGTTAGTTGTTTAAAAATATACTTACCAAAAGCATATCTAAAAGTGAACATATTTTGACCTCATCAGCTGGTGTCAAATTAGAAAGATCTTGTGCTGTACATGAAAGTAAGATAATTAAATTTTTAACTAAATTTTCACAGAAGTTTTACAAATATTAAATCATTATTAAACATTTTGATTCAAAACAATTTTTGTCAAAAAGTATAATAAATGGAAATACAGAATCATTTCAATGCTGAAAACTAATATTCAAAATACAAATGGACGACCAACAGGCTCCGGGCCCAGCTAGGCTGGTCCTAGTCAACTTCTTAGACGCCAACGAAGACCAATTGCCCTCTTAAGCTATTTACCCAGACTCAAGAAGTAATTTTCAATAATTTCCTTGATCCTTCGTCCCACTTTTGGTGCAAATATTTAACTTATTAACATCTTTAATTTTGATAAAATTAAACAACTAAATAGACCCCCACAGACTTTGTTTCGCGGTTTATCGAGTTTGATTCCTACGGATGCCTTGGCTATGATTTCCTCTCTATGTGCCGCAAATCTTTCTTCTGGTACATCAATAACTTTGAAAAACTTGTTATTCAAAGGTGTGAAAAGTATTACAATAATTGGAAATTTACAACAAATTTTGTTGCATTTGAGTTGACGCTCGTTATAACGACCCCTGTCGTCCAGATAAAATCAGTCGCTATAATGAGAGGTCGTTATAACGTATTACACGTTTAGTCATTTTTTAAAATGCAGGAATAATTTCTCATAGCTTCATTTTAAAAGAGAATCAAGAAACTAACAAAATAATAAAACAATTTTTAAAAATTTCGCTAGTTTCATTACTTTTTAAAAAAATTTAAGCTGCAATTGTAGAAGCTTTCTGCTTTTTTGACTTTATAATTCATAATGTCTATCAATTGTGCGCGGTTTTCATCCCTTCTTTGACCCTAGACCAACAAATAAATCTTTTCATGACAAATATTTTACCTTTAGACACTTAAAATGTTTAAATTTTAGTTTTCAAATAGTTAGTCCTGAGGATAATACAAAAAGTGAAACTTAGTTTTGGACGTTTTTTTTATACGAAAAATTCTGTTTAATATTTTGTTATGAAAAATCAAGCGTTCCAAAAGATAGACAAATGTTACAAATAGCAATATACACATACACATATGAAATTTTCCTGCTTTAAATAGTAATCCGGGGCGAATGAAAATACTATGTTTTTCCAAAATACAAGTTTGTTATATTACCTTAACTTTGGGCTCAAAAAAATAATGAAAAGGTTACTTTTATGAAAATTTTCTTTATATTATCACAAACCTCATGTTATTAGCTTCAATTTGATGTATTACTTGTAGCAATAAAACAATTTTTAAATTTCAACCCTCATGTCCACTTTTCTGTGGAATTGCCCTGAACTAGATGTATCTGTCTTTTATATTTTGCTCTTTTTCTGCCAACAGCGCCTTTATTCAAAATAATTTAATTGATAAATAATCTGTAAATTAATACTACTCGATAGTTGCAATGATCATTATAATATTAAATCAAAAATCATAATTTTCAACTATCACATTGCTGATTCAAATAAGTGATACGTATATATTGGTACATGTATAATGAGTCGGTAATCGTAATCAAAATCATAATTGGCGCATTATAATTGTAATTGATCTAACGGTTGCGGTAATCGTATTTAAGTTTATCAGGGGATTATAATCGTAATTGAAATCCCCTATTTTTTAGGCTTGTAATAATAATTGTAATTTATTACATCCCCTCATAATCGACTCCTAGCCTGGTTTATATCTGAACTTTTTCGTTCGGCAAATTGAGAATTTCTGCCCTTACAAATATTTTCATTTGGGTGCTCCTGAAAACAATATGATAAATTTAATAAGAAAAGGCTGTAAAAACAATGTCGGTAATTGAAACAATGTAACGATACTGTTTCAATCACCGAAACACATGTCAGAAATTTTAGTGCTATTTCTGAACAATGTTTACTTTCTTGCTCATTAATACCACATGAAAGTTTATATTTTACTTCTTATTTAGAGGAATAAAAAATGATATACCTATCTTTGAATCAACATAGTTCACACCTTCAAAATTATTTGAGGCCAGAAAATTTATCAACTCTTCGACATTATCAAGAAGATATGCATTTTTATACACACTATCAATCTCCTTATGATACACTTGAAGATCTGACATCCTGAAAACACTGCAGGTTGTCCAGATGATCTAGTTTGAAAAAAAAATTCAACATATTAGTTAAAAACAGAAAAAAAAAACACTTTAGTCAAAATAAATGTTTCAATGAATTTGAGCATGAAATCCGGCCTAGAATTTCTTTCTTTTAAAATCAACATCAAATGTATTCAAGCAAGTTTGTGCAGCAAAATCTCCTTGAAATGAGTTCTTGTCCGTGATAAACACAAACCAGAAAGAAAAAAAAGTGACTTTTTTATGAAAAGAAATCATGTGAAATCGCCTGAAATTGCTATTTGTCTCATTTTGTGGGGGGCAGGGGAATTGTCCCCTTATTCATTACACATTTCATACTCATTCTTAGTTAGTTCTAATTTGTAAAACTATGGAAATGGTTAGGGGCCATTCATTCATTACATAAGAATCCCAAGGGGATGGGTTGGAAAACCCACCCCCACCCTTACTTGGGGGGTGGAGGGGTTCAAACCTATTCTTACATAATAGTTTCCAAGATGATATTTTACATTAGAAATTGTGCGCCCAAATGGTTTGACAGGGATTATATTTCATTTGCACCTGTAAGGTAATAAACATTAAAGGATGAGCTATTTTTTATTTCTTTTACAAAGAATGAACAGTCTGAAATGTAATAAAAGAATCGCACTGTGTATGGCAAGTTTTATTTTTAATTAATATCATCCTTTATACAAAAAAGTGGCGAAAAAAGTCTAGATTCCAACTTTTTAGTAAATATTTCTTTACACAAAAGGGTTTAATTTATTAATAGTGAATTTAATTTCGATTTGAGTGATGTAAGATTCGTTATTTTATTTGGAATCTTATGTAATAGGGGGGAGGGGTTTGAAAAATTTTACGTACCTTTACATGGGGGGAGGGGGATCAAAAATTCGCCAAAATCATCCTTATGTTATTAATGAATGGCCCCTTAAGATTAACAAGATTTGTGTCGTGTATTGAAAGCATAACGATGCTAAAACGCAATATTACAGCTCAATTTGAAAACATTTTCATTAATTTTTCGTGTAGCAACAGACGAAACTAAATCAGTCAATTCATTAAAAATATAGGTAATTATTGAACACATTAAACAAAAGCATAGTCGTTTGAATATTATATACAAATGATTTAAATAGTAACTGCAAAGATTTATTAAACACTGAAATTCTATTGAAGAAAAACTACACCAAGACCTTTGATGTGGTAAACTTTTTTTTACAAAACTATGTTCAAATGAATCAAAACAAAAATTCAGTGCTTTTTTTTCAACTATATGTTCGGAAATAGTGTATGAAACAATTTCGAATATTTAAACGGGAAAAAAGTTTCGAATAGACTTCCAAAAAAAAAAACTTCACGAGCTAAGAACTTTAAATATCGCGCCGTTGCCAATAATCATAAATAGGCTTTCCATCAGGTTTTAATTTAAATTAGTACTATTTAATGCAACAAAAGATGTTAAAAATAAAATGCGCGTATAAAAAATTGAAACTTAATATTTTGCCTCATAAAGCTTTTTTCTTTTAGGAATAAAAATCTCTCCTTTTATGGGCACTTTTTATGGATAACCGGTTTAACCAGCGCAGTGAAAACTCACCAAGCGCGATAAGTTGCCAGAAAAGACAAGCACTCAAACACGCACAAAACCACTAACACTACTGACGTCATAAAAATCAATCGACCGGTGTAACCGGTTGCTCTATGCAACGATTCAATATAAAGTGTAGGAAAAGTTGTTATATTTTATTGGCAGCTACATGAAATTTGATGTTTTGGTCAGCGCGTGAATAAGCGAAATTTGACATTAGATTCAACGTTCGGTTAGAGACCGAAAGATTCTGAAAGCGTCAGGGTGAAATAGTGCAATATTTTCGCTTTCCTGTACGATTTTCTTATCGTTCATGCTGCCATCTAGTGGATAAATGTATGAATATCGATCAATAATTATTAAAAAAATAAGGTTGCAAAGCCCTATTAATGGAGGTCCTCCTTCTTTCTTTTTTTTAGTATTCATTTATTCTTTATAATTAGCAAAAATATAAATATTCGAATAATTAAAAAGGCTAATAATTTTGTTTACGGTGGAAAAAAATGAAAAAATACTTTTTAATTTACATGCATGATTATTTACATTAGATGGTGCAATCTTATAAAGGAAAGAGAAGAAGAATGCATTATTTTTGGCTACTCTTGGTATAAATGGGTGAATAAATAAATTTTCAAATTCAGTAATATTTTAACATGATAAAATTCAAATCGTCTGCAAGAATAAGGTAGAGCATTATTAAAGGTTTTTTTTTTTCATTTGCGTTATTCTGAATAAGTAAGTAAATTGCGCATTCACATGAAATAGACTTAATGTAATAGCTACGATTCATGAAAGCAGTAATTTAAAATTGGACGAAAAAATTGCAAACATTGAACGTTCTTGGGAATTGGTATTTGATATATTTGGAGGATGTAAAATTAATCTTCTGAACAAAAAAGTTCATGTAACTTCAACTGATGAAAGTATTCAGTCAACTTCACTAAAAAGTATTTTAGAAATGAAAAAAAAAGCATTAATAGAATTTTTTTTTCTATTCATTTACTTTTTACAATTAGCATTCATATGAATTAATGACAGGTGAAAAATAACTTCTTACAGTAGAAAAAAAGTTATTAAATTAGTTTGTTGATAATCATATTTTTAAAAATGAAAATGGTGCTGAAAAATGTCTGTTAATTAAAAGTGAACAACGAAAATTTTTGAATGAAAAAATATATATATATACAATTCAAATTCGTTTACAGCAAATTTAGTGATGAACATATCAGTTAAAAATATGAGTTTAAGTTTCACATCAACTACAGACAAAAGCACTCAAATATTTTACTGTGCAAGACTCTCATATGTGAAACCCATTATCTATGTTGAAGTTCTATATGCAAATAGTTTGTGATAATGATAAAGGTTAGAAATGACTACTTAACATCAGGGATTGCGATTTTTTAACTTTTTTTAAATCAAAAAATTCGGAATTTTTTATTTAGATTTTTTTTTCAGTCTTGAAACATTTGTAGATATCAATTATCATTATTGATCTTTTAGTGCAAGTCCAGACGCATAGTTAATAGTAAATTTTTATCATAAAATGTTTGTACATTGTGCATGGCAATCTAGAATGTTTTCTAAGTCCCTTCTCTCCCCTTTTTCACGCAGTTTTCAAACAGAATTTTCTCTTTTTATAAAAAGAAAACTGTCACACATGATAATAGAAGTTTTACAATGACAATTAGAAATCCTTTCGTACAAATTTCGTTACTACTAGATTTCAACTCTAGCTGGTCTGCCCCCCCCCCCTTCCCCAGCTACTACCACCAATCATTCATTTATACTTCTAGGAAACATTGGTGCTACTATATTTCCTAGAATCATAATTTTTATACTTTTTTCAAGATAAATTCTTAAAATTTGACAATTTTCTTATCAGCTCAGAGTCGACTAAAGTTCTGAAATAAATCCAATTGGGGTGAATAAGGCAATTGTTAGTTATTTAATGAATAATACTTAAAATGATTGAATAAGTAAACGAATTGAACTATGTCACTTTACCCAGCATGCACTTGACTAATTTAAGAAAACGTTAAAAAGAAAAAAGTTCTTGATTGACAACAAAATATTAAAATATGAGCAACATTTTTTATAATTCTAATTGTTATCATTTTTTAATTCTCAATGTGTTCATAATTTGGAACCGTACAACGCTTTCGATTTTGTTAATACTTATTGTTAACTGCTTGACAATCTTACTTAATGTTAAGCAGTGTTCGTTGATTTTAATCAGCTTGTTTTAAGTTATGATTAAAATCATGATTTAAATTAAGTAATTTAGAAAAAAAAACCCGTTGATTTAAATCAAGAAATTGTTTTAACAAAAATCATTGATTAAAATCAGTTGATTTTATTTTTATTAATTAAATTTGAATTTTTAGAATGTATTGCTCTTAATTTAACTGCACTGCATTATACAATCTTAACTTCAACTGGCTAAACTACATAGATTATTCTTCCAATATTGCTTTTATTCCAAAATTACAGTTCGGTAAAAAGTATATATAAAAAATTGCATTTTTTCTTATACACCATTACTTTAAGTAAAGTAATTAAGTAAACTTATTAAGTAAAGTAATTGTTTAACACATTATTTTACACTAAAAATGTACATGATGATGGAAACCTTATTATTAAGCCGGGGGTGCCCACCAAAGGGGGGGGAGGGTCATGCCGCAGACTGATCCATTGAAATTTGTATGGGGGTTGTTTTTAGGAGTATTTTTCTCAATTTTGTGGAGCTCTTGATAAGGGGGGGGGGGGAACACTACGTGACATTTAGGGGGGGGTGCTCTTTTCCTTTAGAAGGAGGGGCACCCCCCAGATTAAGCAAAGCGTCAAACAAAATCGCATCTTATCTAAACGTTATAACCTATTTATGAATCTTATGAATTTATTGAATATTTAGAGAACTAATGCTAATTTTAAGAGTAAGCTAAAAGGTTCATCAGTTTAGGCTGGTTTATGATCAAGTTTTAACAATTGCCTTATTCACCCCAATTAAATCTATTTCAGAACTTTTGTAGACTCTAAAAGCTGATAAACATGGAAAACTGCCAAATTTTAAGATTTTTTCTTCTAAAAAATATGAAACATATAATAATAGGAAATAGGGGTACCACTGTTTCCTAGAAGTATATAGTTGAAGGATTGGTGGTAGTAGCTGGGGGAAGGGGGGGGGGCAGAGCAGCTGGATTTGAAACCTAGCGGTTGATAGTCAAAATTTGTTCTGAAGGATTTCTAATTGTCATTGTAAGACTTCTGTCATCATGTGTGACAGTTTTCAGTTTAAAAAAAGAGAAAATTATACCTGAAAACTGCTTGCAAAAAGGGGGAGAAGAGAGACTGGGGGAAAAATTGTAGATTACTATGCACAATTTACATGTACAGACATTTTATGATAAAAATTTATTATGGACTATGCCACTAGACTTGCACCAAAAGTTCAAAATAAAAATTCTTATGAACCTTTTTTTAAATTTTAAACGTTAAATTTATTTTGAATCATATATTACTTGTGTTAAAACTGGTCTACTTATACCTATCATTCAAACATAGCTACTGCCAAAGTTGCTGTTTCACCTATTGTGTAGGAAGTATATTATGTTTTTAAATGTGTAAAGTAGAGTTGGTTGGGGTAAGTGGGACCCTTTTGAGAATAGTTCGTTTTTGAAAACTTATGCATAAGTTTTGAAGCAAAAAATTTTAAACTTATTGTCTTATTTTATCTTATATATTATTAATAAACAAAAGTTCTTCATTATTTTCTAAAATGCTTTAAATATTCTTAACGATTATATTTTTTAAAAAATCGGACGGGACTCTCACTTACCCCATAGTAAGGGCAGGGCCGGCTCTAGTAGTTCTGCCGCCCTAGGCGATATTGACTAGTGCCGCACCCCAATCAACCCCATTGAGTAATAATAATCATAATATAAAATAATAATATGGGTTTTGCATATCCAAGCTGTGGTACACACTTTAAGTTGTCTTTTTCATTAATAAAGTAGTGCATCTTATATCACTGAAACGTATGTTAATATTTTCAAAAGACTTTTAAACCACGCAATTTGCCGCCTCTAAAATTAAATTGAATTTTCAGTTATATTCCGAACTATATATATATATATATATATATATATATATATATATATATATATATATATATATATATATATATATATATATATATATATATATGCTTTGAATGTCCAAGCACTGATACACACTCTAAATTATTTGTACTTTTAGCCTTGAAGCAGTAAATCTTATGACGCTGAAACAGATTTTCATACTTCCGTATTTGGCGCCCCTAAAATCTGCCACCCTAGGCGGCCGCCTACCCCAGGAGCCGGGCGTGAGTAAGGGGTAAATAGGTCACCCCCTTTAATTTAAATTTAAATGAAGCATATCTAAAAATGCGGTGTGGTACATTTTTAGTGTGAATTATATTTTTGAATTATATTTAATATATTTTATTATTATCACGGAAAATTTTAAAACGAAAAACAAAGCAAGTTTATTTGTGAAATTTATTGAAAGTCTATAGGGACATATATTTTACTTTTACATATAAAGGTGTGTTTAATGGACGTTATACAGTTGATTAAGATCAATTTGAGTAAATTTGCCAAAATTATAAAATGAAAAAAATAATTGGAAACACTAAATGACTGCGTCTTTGTAAAAAAGAACCATTATCGTTTCATCCTCAGTAATTATCCCAACATCATCTGCACATTGCCAATAAAAAGTGTCACTATTTCTATTCGTTCTTGAAAATTCAACACTATTTTTAATTTGTATCATCAACTTCCAACATTAGACCTACTTAAATCGAACGTTTCACAAATACATAATCATCAGCTTTAACAATTTTTAGCTCAACTATCAATTCCTATACTAAGTCGTCATAGTTGTCTTTTATTTCAAATACTTAACTTACTTTGTCAAATACTTAATCAGAGATGCTCTTTATTTTGAGACCCCCATTATTATATAGGGGACCCAATTCAGGGGCGGATCCAGGATTTCTCTCAGGGGGGGGCAATTTCATTCTCATTTTGGCGCCCCCCTCCAATAAGATGCCGGCGCCCCCCCCCCCAAAAAAAAAAGTTCAGGAAGTGGGGAAAAAATTATATTTTGATTTGTTAAACATTGTCTTTTCATTTAAAAATTCAGCCATTTGACCGTTTTGTAAAAAAAGTATAAAATAAAAATACACTCGTGTATGAAACAAAATATAATATTGCTCTATGGCGGCGTTTCTAGCACGGGGGACACCGAGGATGGTAATTAGCTCCTCCTCCCCTTGTAAAAAACGGTACTCCGCGAGTGCTGACTGACGTAAAAATTTGAACAATTACGTGTGTATTTTTTGAATCGTAAACAAATATTTTATTATGCAGAAAATACTTTTAATTGAGGTGTATGTTTATTCGTTATTATAAACTACTACTACAAAAAATTATATTACAATTTTTATTTAATGCGCTAATGTACATCAAAAATAATGCATATTATTTTACATACAAACATTGCAAGCTTTTGCTTAAAACGTATATTTACAGACACATGTAATATGAAATTCAAGGAGTTGGTATTCTTAGAAATGAATACCAATAAGACTTATAAATTTTTATCCACAATTTTAACAACTCTTCAATCATTATCATCATTATTATCACTTAGTTCCGAAATTGATACTACAGGTTTTTTTTAACTAAAATAGGAAATAAGCAATTTTTCTTCGAATTTATTTAAATATCTTACAAAGACTGCATCAATTATAGTTTTTTGTCTCGTTGTGTTAAGATTCAAATCATTGAACATCGTTAAATCAAATTTTCTATTTTAAAATTCAGAAATGGTAGATTTTTATCATTTGCAAACATAATGTTGAAAGCCCCCTGACAAATCATTAAATATCTTCCCAATTTTAAATTGAAGTAATTCAGAAGAGTCTGAAGAATGAATGAATAAATAAATTTTCATGCAAAAATTCTCGTATTGCGCTTATTAGAATTAGCAGTCCATTTTCAGCGTGGCAGTGACGAACACACATAATATGTGTGTTCGAGAAACATTGAAACAATAATGTTTCTGATATTGGTGATATTATCACCAATAACAAACATTATTGTTTTTCCCATCTTCAAAAATGCCCAACATGGCTTAAGAAGTTTTCACTTCAGAAATATCTATATAATAGCTAAAAGCGATCTCCTAACGCTCTGACATCATCAAGAATGAAACTCGCGCAATATCATGCAAGAGATTGTTGAAGGAAGCACGTAAAATTCAATACTTTCATTTACATTTTAGTAATATTTAATGGCAACAGAGACAGTTTGACAAGCAGAGAAGTGCTTTGCTTCCAAGGTTGAACAGGATCCAGAAACTTAATTGTTTTACTAACAATGTGTCATTTCGAGAGAATGAAGAAACGGAAAAAGTTGTAAACTATTACCGCTATGTACTGCAGTTGGGGTTAATGCTCACCTTCAATAAACTATAACTGGACTACTACCACTGTCTCTACAGCCAGTGTCCAATTGTGACTCAAAAAGGTTAAACAAACATATGCCGTACCGTACAAAATTGCTTATTTTTCATGGTTAGTTTGTGAACGAACTTCACCATTGGTAGAAAATTTGGGGAGAAAATGAGGAAACTGATCAAGGTGTTTCACCATTTAATTTTCTCAATTATTTATATAAGATAGTTATCTAATTTCAGGTATATTTTTATAATTTGATTGAATTGGGGGAAACTTGGGGGAAATTCCGGTACTTATATTTTCTGTAAATGTTACATTCGTTTTGAGTGTCATCCCTCAGAAGGGTGACACCCGGGTCAGAATCCACCCTCTTTCTCCCCTACTTGTAGTGACGCTACTGAGTTTTATATTCTGAATTGTCTTCTCCTTTTATTGCCGCTTTTTGCAAACCTCGTAATAACTTTATCTATATCAATTGTAATATTCCTGTGAATATGCATACGTGCAAGACCAACAAGACGATTTTCAGTCATTGTTGTCCTTAAATACGTCTTAAGGCGTCGCAGCGAGGAAAATAATCTTTCAGAGGATGCATTACTTACTGGAAGTGTTGCAAGGATTTGGACACATTTTCGTATGATGGGAAATGCATCACAGCTAGGCAATACGTTTAAAGCAGTTACGGGAAGCTCTGCTTTCTTTCCCATTTCTTCAACCCATTTTTCCTTCCATAATAAGAGTTCATCTTTCAGCAGAAACTCGGCACTTCCTCTTTCGACGTCAAGGAGAAGTCCGAAGCGATCGAGGAGGGATGCTACAATTTCATCATTTTCTTCCAGATTTATCTTAACAATATTTTCTGGTATGATAATGAACAGCTGAAACGCGTCTAATGTTTCAGCTGAGAATCTTTCTCGCAAATCTGCTAGAACGAAGTCTAGAACAGGTGCATATACTGAAACCCTAAAATATTCTTCTGCTGAATTTGTATCGTAATTTGCACGATAGATTTGCCGTCCTTTACGGGAAGGGATCCGTGGAATGCTTAGCTCAATCTCTAGCTCTTCGGCTAAGTTTTGTGCTCGTTGCCAGATTCTGCTAAAGCTAGAACTTAAATTCTCTCTTCGTCTGGCTAGAATGCTTATTGTATTTTTTACCAGCACAGAACTTTCATGAATATCAAGGGCTTTCTTTTGCAACAATTTACTCAAAGAGTGAGTTAAGGACAGTATATCGCTGAGGCACAATATAGCCACTATAAATTGGGCGTTACAAACTGCTGTCACTAATGAAGTAGCCTTGCCAGCTGTGCTTGGATCACGCCATCCTGATATTTTTCTAAGGTCTCAACTACCTTCGGGAGGTCGACAGAGAACTGAAGCACAGCCTTGTGTCTCTCCACCCACCGAGTCTCACATAAGGATGTCAGGGCACATCCCAAGGTGCTCAAGAGAACAGTCTTCCTCTTTGGATGGGCCTTGAAAAAGGAAACTATTTCCTTTATAACTGCTACAGCATCTCGGATAGTGGGCACTTTTGAACTGCGTGAAATGGAATTATTCAGCTTGTGACTGTAGCAGGGTGTCTTGATGGCGTTTTTTGCTTCTTTCTGAACCTCCGCGACTGCACCGCGAACTTCAGAAAGCATGACCGCGCATCCATCTGTTCCAATTCCAACACAGAGTTCCAAAGGAAGCTGCAGTCTATTTTTCAGTTGAAATAACACAATTTGACCGATAGCCTTACCGGTCAAGGACAACTCTGTTAGTGTGGCGGTTTCGTCTGTAGTTTCTTCGATAGTGATTAATTTCTCTATAGCCTTCCAATCATCTTCCTCAGATCCATAATCATTATGTTTAGTGGGATCTATTTCTGAAAATGCATCTACGAAGGTTATAAAATCCTCACGAATGCCACCATCATTAACGTATCTAATCGTAAGGCTTAGTTGTGACGAGTGTGACAGATCTGTTGTCTCGTCAAAAAGTAGTGCATAATACTGCGACGCTCGCACGTTAGACAAAATCTTCTCCAATATTTCCTTTCCGCAGCATGAAATGAGAGCATTTTGTGTGGTCTTACTAATGTATGTCGCATTAGCGGAAGCTGACTGTAAGTGCTTCTCCAGTTTTTGGTCCCCAGCAGATACTCTAAATTTCAAAAGCTCTCTAAAATTCCCTTCGTTAACTGCTACGTCGGAGGCACCACCAGATGTATCAGCGTTTAAAAGTATTGACCCGTCATCTCGGTGTCCACGGAATGCAAGATTTTGCCGCCCGAGAAAAATAACTGTTTCAACAATCGGACGAAGACGTTCCCTATTTGCTTCTACCTCTTTGAGATGCTGCTCATTCACAAGATTAACTATTTCCAAGTCTGGCCTAACAAATGTTTGCAGGAATGCAATCCCCTGTTCTACTGCTCGTTTGTGGTAGTGATGATTAGAATGCAACTCCAAATCTCCATTGTGTCCTGCAATGTCCTTAAAGTTTAGCAACGGTTTAGTCACAAGCTTTTGCAAAGGCACTGTTTTTTGACTTCCACCAACGCCACCGATTGCAAAAAAAGGGCAGTACTTACAAAACAAACTTTGCTGAGCATGTGAAAACACAAGCCAAGGATATTTAATAAGATATTTATGAGAAAAATATCTTTTCACTACCTTTCCTTTGACCGTGTGCAAGGAAACTGGAAATTTGTAATCATCCTTGGGCCTCCAGGGGTTTGACAGTAGCTGGTATTTGGAGTAATCATCTATATTTTTACCTAAAAAATTTCCAATATCGTAAGGAACATTTGACTTTTTACATGCAGTAGAGTCGGCAGAAGGCAGAACAGTCATTTTTTCAGTATTTAATATATCACCTCCAACGGACTTGGAAGCTGCTTGAACAACGCAATCTGAAACATCACGCCTGTGGGGAGGCTGGAAAAAGGATTCAATGCATCTAGCTTCAGAGATTTGCTTCTTTGTTGATAAAAATTGTCCACTACCCTGCAGAAAAAAAAATTATTTTAATGAAGGTCAAATTGATTCATGGAATGGATCACTTCTCCCGTTGATCAGATCCCATGCCTTAGTCATTCTCGGAGTTTTATTATTTTGTTTCTAGAAATACGTAGTTGATTTTTTCTTCTTTCTTTCTAGATCAAATTTTAAGTGACATGTGTTAAATTTATCGTATACTTGTATAGGGTCAATTAAAATAAGAAAACAAGCATCTCATGTAGATTAAGGCTGAAAAGTACTACAAACTGTTATATCTCGTTCCTTTTTTTTAAATAAATATTTGATATAAAGTTTATTGAAATTACTTATAGGTTTTTTGTTACACACCGATAATTAAGTAGGCACATAAATTTTTAAAATTCTTCATTATTTTTGCTACAAAATTGACTTTGAAAACAGTAAGCTGTGAAACGTCACGTCACTTATAGTACTAAATTTTTTCACGTTCGCAGTTAAAGATTAAGTGTGTTTGAAATGTTCAAATTTCAACAAATAGTTCTCACTTTTTAAAACAAACAAAAGAAAACATGCGACTGAAGGGCTTTGTCGATTCAATCAAACCTAAGTTTTGCTCAGGTAGTACTATTTCTCTTAAAAGCTATTTTTTTGGGGAAAATTAAATCTGACATAAAACGCCTAGATGAAAAACGATATAAGAGCCAATGTTAAGAATTTGGAGAAAACTAATACAAATGAAGAAGAAAACTCTCATCTGATTTGGAACAAGAGATGATATTAGCAGGGTCAAGGCCACACATCTTTTTATCAGAGCCAGACTGAATGTTATTTTTCAGACGAAAAAAGAAACTTATGAAAAAAAAAATCACACCAAAGAATCATAGTGAAATTTAACTTCCACTGTACTGTCTTGTATTATACATTGAATCAACTTACAGTTATACTGATTTCTTGACCAGGCGTAGTTTCTCCAGATTGATCACCATATTTGATTTCAGAAGCGTCAAACTCATTCAGTTTCGTTGAAGAGAACTGTAAGGACGGTAATAAAAATATTTGTAAAACAACACGCACACATACACTAGGGTTTCCACTATGGTCGCATTTTTTCGCAAAATGCGAAAACACTATCTCAATAGCGAAAATGAAGTAAGGCATTTTCGCTTTTTTACGAAAAAGTGAAACACATAGTCAGTTAGAAAGATATGTAAATAATCCGATATTTTCTATATAAGTCAAAACAGAAGTAAATGTTTAGTATGCTTTTCATTAATTAAAAACATAACTAGTTCAAATAGTAATCTGAGTTGAAGAGTGAGCAATGCGTTGTACTAATTATAAAATAAGTTAATATATAATTTATTTTCATGGCTAAAACAATTGAAATGATGTACGATTGAATTTCAATTTATTTATTCTATTTTATACTGTAATATGAATCAACTTACTGTTCGACCTGTCGATTGTTCTGACATAGCCTCGGCCGATTGATCGTCATCTTCTATTTCAGAAGCAAAATTATCATTCAGTCTCGAGGGAGTGGAAACTGAAGTAGAAAGAGACACCTGTAAAGCCAATATAATTATTATTAAAATAAATAAATAAATAATCACATAGAGGGGGTTAAAAAGGAGTATCCGGCCCATAAATGAATATAACGTCTAACATAGTCGAAGTTTAAACTGCAATTACAATTTATGTATAAGTCAAAACAGAAGTAAATGCTAAAGTATGCTTTTCATTAATTGAAAACATAACTAGTCCAAATGGTAATCTGAATCTGAGTTGAAGCGTGAGTTATGCGTACTAATTATAAAATAAGTTAATGCATAATCTATTTTCATAGATAAAACAATTGAAATGACGGACGATTTAAATTAAATTTATTTATACTATTTTATAATGTAATGTAAATCAACTTACTGTTTGACCTGTCGATTGTCCTGACATAGCTTCGACCGATTGATCGTCATCTTCTATTTCAGAAGCAAAATTTTCATTCAGTCTCATGGGAGTGGAAATTGAAGTAGAAAGAGACATCTGTAAAGCCAATATTATAATTACTTTAAAAACCTCAAAAAAAAAAAAAAAAAAAAAAAAAAAAAAAAAGAAAAAAAAAAAAAGAAAGAAAGAAAGAAATCACATAGAGGGAAAAAAAATAGAAATATTCAGCTGTGCAAAAATGAATATAGCGTTTAACATAGTTGAAGTTTAAACTACAATTACAATTTTATATATAAGTCAAAACAGAAGTGTAAATGCTAAGTATGCTTTTCATTAATTAAAAACATAACTAGTCCAAATGGTGATCTGATTTAAAGCATGAGACACGATAAAATGTGGGAAATTTATAAATTGCAGTATTTGGAAATAATATTTTGGACATAAATATGTTTTGTTTTTTTATCCTTTCATTGAACAAGCATTTTTTTTCTTCAACAGCGATTTGTCACAAAAATGCAATTTAAAGCAAAAAGTTCGGCTTAAGCACCAAATGAGAGAAGTGTACAATGCTATTTCAGAAACAATCAATTTGTATTAATTATAGAATAAGTCAATAGTCAATGCAAAATTAATTTTCATAGCTAAAACAATTGAAATGATGGACGCTTTAATTTCAATTTACTGATACTATTTTATAATGTAATATGAATCAAATTAAACTTACAGTTTGACTTGTCGACGGTCCTGACATTCCCTCGGAAGATTGATCCACATTTCTGTCATCCAACTTCTTGGAGTCCGACGCGGAAGCTGAAAAAAACTTCTGCAAAGCTTTTGATTGTTTTTCATCTTCTTTTAATTGTCGTAATTTCCTTTTACGATTAAATGCGCCTGATGTTTTTTTACTGGTAGACATCAATCAAATTTTAAATGCACAAAACTAATTTTGACAGGAAACTTATCCAAGCCCAGTAAACACGAGTGATTCGGACAAAGACCAGGATTGCCAGTTCCTAAAAATATGTCCCCCTTAACTCACGACGGAAAAATCAAACTATCAGTGGGAAATAACCCTATTAAAATATTCTTCACATCTGGCCGCAACCTGTTACAATTCTGGCAGCTCATCTCTACCTTTTAAAAGTGTTAAAAGGTTTCTAATTCTTTGGTATACTTCAAAGGATGTGTGGTCTTTGTCACTCTAATAAGAGGCTCTTACCTCTTTCCCTCATGGGAGAAGCTTACAATGAGCAAATACTGCTAAAGGTAGCTATGTCCAGTTTTAAAATCCATATGACCCTGTTTACTTTGCGTTCCTTCCTATTGTCCCTCACTTCAAAGGATACACTACACTGTCACTAACACAGGACTGTTATCGCTTCTCAGAAATTCCCACGTTAAGCTTTTCCAGATGTTTTCATTATTTTACTGGAAGCATTTCAACTGTGAGAAAAAGGGCTTTTTCTGAGCAGCGCAAAAGTCCTGGTAACCGGAGTTTGACCATAAAAAATTGTTGCAAAATCTGGAGCCAATTAACACTTACATTATATACATAACGTTATATGACATTTTAAGTTATTTTTTCTTGAAAATAAGGCGTCGCAATCGCAGTACGAAAATAAAACAATTGAACATATAATTACATTCCCTCTGAAATTAAAGGGAAAACTTTGCGGATATTGCGCCCCTTAGAGTGCCTCGGATGCGCCCCTCTTCACACAGGTTGAAAACCAGTGAAGGAGAAAATTATTTTTTCTAAATATTTCCACTTTTTTTTGTACCAAATTTCAAAGCATTCCTTATGAATATAGAGGGAAAACTTATAAATTGCAGATATTGCGCCCATTTGAAGGTTGGGGATGCGCCCCTACTACATACAGGTTGAGAACCGGCGAAGGAGACAAATAATTCCCCCCCCCCTCCTTTCCCCCTTTTTTTTGTAAAAAATTGCAAACCATTCCCATTGAATTTAGGGGCAAACTCATAAGTTGCGGTTATTGCACCCATGTTGCGCCGCTTCATACAGGTTGGGAACCGGCGACGGAGAGAAACAAAACATTTTTCCAAATATTTTCTCATTCGTTTTGTAAAAAGTTTCAAAACATTTCCTTTGAATTTAGAGGAAAAGCTTTGCAGATATTGCGCCTCTTTGAAGTCCTCGAATGCGCCCCACCACATCCATGTTGAGAACCGGTGAAGGAGACAATTTTTCCAGCATCTTTTTTTTTTTTTTGCTGCAAATTTTAAAACATTCCCTCTGAATTTAGAAGGAAAACTTTTAAGTTGTGAACACTGCGCCTCTTCGAAGGCCGCGGATGCGTCCCACTTCATACAGGTTGAGAATCGGTGAAGGAGACAAATAATTTTTTCAAATTTTCTTTTTTTTTTTTTTGTAACAAATTTCGAAACATTCCCCCTGAATGTAGAGGGAGAACTTATAAATTGTGGACATTGCGCTCCTTAGAAGACCGTGGATGTGCCCCACTATATGCATGTTGAGAACCGTTAAAGGAGACATATTTTTTCCAAATATTTTTTTTTTTTTTTTGCTTCAAATTTGAAAACATTTCTCCTGAGTTCATAAAGAAAACCTATAAGTTGCAAATATTGCGCCCCTTAGAAGGCCTTGGATGCGCCCCTCTCCACACAGGTTGAAAACCAGTGAAGGAGAAAATTCTTTTTTCTAAATATTTCCATTTTTTTTTTGTTCCAAATTTCGAAGCATTCCCTCTGAATTTAGAGGGGAAACTTATAAATTGCAGATATTGCGCCCCTTAGAATGTCGGGGATGAGCCTCCCCCCCCCTCCATACAGGTTGAGAACCAGTGAAGGAGAAAATTGGTTTTCCTTTCTATTTTCTCTTTTATTTTATTTTTTGTAACAAATTTTAAAGCATTTCTTCTTAATTTAGAGGGAAAAAACTTATAAATTGCAGATGTTGCGCCCCTTTGAAGGTTTGGGATGCGCCCCCACTACATACAGGTTGAGAACCGGTGAAGGAGACAAATAATCCCCCCCTCCTTTTTTTAAACAAATTACAAACTATTCCCACTGAATTTAGGGGGTAAGCTCATTTGTTGCGGTTATTGCACCCAATAGAAGGCCGTGGATGAGCGCCGCTTCATACAGGTTGGGAACCGGCGACAGAGACAAAACATTTTTCCAAACATTTTCTCATTATTTTTGTAAAAATTTTCAAAACATTCCCTATGTATTTAGAGGGAAACTTTGCAGATATTGCGCCCCTTTGAAGTCCGCGAAGGCGCCCCACTACGTGCATGTTGAGAACCGGTGAAGGAGACAAATATCCCCCCCCCTTTTTTTGCAGCAAATTTGAAAACATTCCCTCTGAATTTATAGGGAAAACTTATAGGTTGCAAAAATTGCGCCCCTAAGAAGGCTGCGGATACGCCCCACTACATACTGTTTGAGAACCGGTGAAGGAGACAAATATTTTTTTTTTTTTTTTTTTGTATCAAGATTCAAAACATTCCCTCTGAATTCAGAGAGAAAACTTATAAATAGCGGAAATTGCGCCCCTTAGAAGGCCGTGTATTCGCCCCACTGCATGCATGATGAGAACCGGTGTTAGTAGCGTAAAATCGAAAATAGAAAAACGACGTTAAACTAATCGAAAGCCAGGAGTTAGCAACCATTGATGTGATTGATGATTGAGGGCGCGTGTAATATTTTATTGCATACTTGGAGAGCAGAGCAGGTTAAAGCAAGCCAGAGCTTTTGTTTTGGTGGCGGTGGGGGGGGGGGGGAGTCCTCAGAAACTTGCCTTTTTGGTGACTGTGCGTAACCTCTTTTTTTTTCTTTTTTTTTTTTTTAGGCAGCGGCTCCCGGCGCCCGTCCCCACGGGCGCCCCTTCATTTGTCCAGGGGGGGGGCAATTGCCCCGTTGCCCCCCCTTGGATCCGCCCCTGACCCAATTACCCGATAGTGAGGGGGTAGATATAATACCCACTTACTTAGTAGATGGGTATAATACCACTTACCACGCATAGAAAAATGTACGGGGTAAGTGGGACCCCTCCTTTTAAACACTTATTAATAATATTTTATTCAAAAATTCTTGTTGCTGTATGAACTTTAAGTTATACTATAAGTGAAAAATTAACTATCATAAAAATAATAAAAACTAACCTTGAAACACTTCTTTGAAAAATGTTGATTGAACTCGCAAAAAAAAAAAAAAAAAAAAAAAAATCAGAATTTTTTTTTTTTTTTTGACTAAGTGCTATGACTTAGAAAAATTTTACGAATCTGTGATGGAATTTAACATGATCTGTGCAAAAGAGTTTGAAAGAGTTGAAGAGAGTTTGAGGAGCTGTTTATCCATATTTCAGTTTTAGAGGGGTGACTCACTTACTGCAGTGACCCAGTACCCCAACCAACCCTAATCTACAAATGTTTCAAGATTTAAAAAAAAAAAAAACTGAATAAAAAAATCAGAGTTTTTGATTCAAATAGAAAATTAAAAAATCACAAACTCTGATGTTAAGTAGTCATTTCTAATAACCTTTATTATTATTACAATAAAAATATTTTCATGTAGAATTTTAACATAGAAAATGTTTTACATATGAGCATCTTGCAGAGTAAAATGTTTGAGGGCTTTTTTTTTTTTTTTTTTTGTATTTGATGTAAAACTGAAACTCATATTTTAAACTGATATGTTCATCATTAAATTTGTTGTAAACGAATTTGATTTTTTTCCAATTAAAAATTTTTGTTGCTCACTTTTAATTAACTGACATTTTTCACCTTTTTCACTTTTTAAAGACATGATTATCAACAAACTAGTTTAATAACTTTTATTCTATTGTACATAGTTATTTTTCACCTGGCATTAATTAATAATGAATACTAAGTGTAAAAAGTAAATGAATAGGAAGAAAATAATTCCATTTATACTTTTTTTTTATTCATTTCTAAAATATTTTTTACCGAAGTTTATTGAGTACTTTCATTAGTTGAGGTTACATGAATTTTTTTGTTCAGAGGATTAATTTTACATCCTCCAAATGTAACAAATACCAATTCCCAAGAACGTCCAATGTTTGTCGTCCAATTTTAAATTGCTCTTTTTATGAATCGTAGCTATTACATATCCTAAGTCTATTTCATGCAAATGCACAATGTATTTATTCAGAATAACCCAAATGAAAAAAACATTTAATAATGCTACTTTATTCCTGTCTCTTTGAATAATTTTATTATTACTAACAATTATAGGCAATTTGAATTTTATCATGTTTATATGTTACTAAATTTGAAAATTTATTTATTCATCCATTTACACCAAGTGTAACCAAAAATAATACATTCTTCTTCTCTTTTCTTTATATGATTGCACTAAAGTAAATAATTATGTATGTAAATGAAAAAGTCTATTTTTCACTTTTTTCCATCATAAACGCAAAATGTAACCTTTTTAATTCTTCAAATATTTATATTTTGGCTAATTATAAAGAATAAATTAATACGGAACAAAAAAGAAGACAACATTAAGGGCTTTCAACCTTATTTTATAATTAATATTGATTGATACTCATACATGTGTTCGCTAGATGGCAGCATGAACGATAAG
The DNA here is from genome assembly GCF_026930045.1 of Uloborus diversus. Lineage (NCBI taxonomy): Eukaryota > Metazoa > Arthropoda > Arachnida > Araneae > Uloboridae > Uloborus > Uloborus diversus. The sequence continues at coordinate 237,096,135 of NC_072731.1, read as the reverse complement.
AAAATCAAGTAGAAAAGCGAAGATATTGCACTATTTCACCCTGACGCTTTCAGAATCTTTCGGTCCCTAACCGAACGTTTAGATACGTACGTATATTTTGTAAGTACGTATTCGTATTTTGCTTTGTGCTTATTTACTTTGATTCTGAAACTCATACGAAGTTAATCCTTTATACCTTTGAAAACCTCTGTTACTGTTGTTTCCCTCAAAATTAGATTAAGAAATCGGGTAATCCTTCTCATTGGATTCTTATGATCCTTGTTTTAAGTAGTATTTAAGGCTGTTACTGTCAGAAATACCCCGAACTTAAATTTTTATAAGAAAGATTCATAAATTACCGAATGATAAAATAGCACGCATTCTTATGAGAACAGGCATTAGGCCATTAAGCAAAATATCTGCTTCTAAATTTCCCGAATCGTTGAACAAAAATTGCGGAATAAAGAAAATTTTTGAGGTCACATTGACATCCTATCGGGTCACCCTGATTACCTTGCATTATATTGATTCCTTGTATGTATGTGAAGGGTTTGGATATCATGGAAAAACAGGGCTGGCTCTAGTAGTTCTGCCGCCCTAGGCGATATTGACAAGTGCCCCCCCCCCCCCATTGAATAACGATAATAATAATAATATAAAATAGTAATATATTAATAAAATATAAATAATAGTTTACTCTTAAAATTGAAGTGAGTTTCTAGTTAAATTCCAACCTGGGTTTTTCATATCCAAGCACTGGTACACATTTTAAATTATCTTTTTTAACATTAAATAGTGCATCATTTGGCACTGAAACAGATATTAATGTTTTCAAAGGACTTTTAAATCACACAATTTGAGTACTCTAAAATTAAATTGAATTTCTTGAAAAATTTCGAAAGCAGTGACTCTTATGGCTCTGAAACAGATATTCATATTTTTAAAAAAGGTTTCTATTTCGAAATATGCCACCTCTAAGATCTGCCGCCTAGGTGGCTTATACCAAGGTTGTCCACCCCGAAAAAAAACTGGAAAAAACCGTCCGGGATAAAATCATTTGGTACACTTTTTCGGTAAACTAAAACTGAAAGTTTTTAGTTGAAAATTTGAAGTTTAAAAATAATAAATAATTATCCAGATTCTTCCTATTCAAGTAATATTTTAATATAAAAATAGCATATGTATAAACAATTGATTGAAAAATATTTTAAAGTGAAAATGAAAAAGTTAGATCAGTTGAAGTTTATGTAAGTGCATATATAAATCAAATTAGTGTTAATAAGTTATAATGCATGTAATAGCATTTATAAAAATAAGTTCCTAGTCAATTTATTAGTCCCCAATGAAGATTAATGGCCATTTTAAAGCTGTCTACCTACCCCTTGCTCATTATAGTATCTTCCGGAAAAATGTTCTCAATACCCCCAAGCATACTAAAATAGTAATTAATATAACATTAACGTATCCATAAAAGCATGCAGAGTACGTAAATATTTTACTATGGGGTGAAATCAATTAAAACTCGAAAAATTTAACAGTAAAATGTTTTTTGTCTATAAATTTTCATTTTGTATGTATGTCTCCAAGCATTTCATTTGATTTTTCCATTAAGTTTAATTTCTACTATTGTAATATATAATAGTGTAATCAAGCTCAATAGCTTATTCACATTGTTAAATTTTATTACTTTTAAGTAAATTATGATCTGAAATTTGTTGCACCAATGAGTAAATAAATTTTTTTTTTTTTTTTTGGATTTATTAAGTTCTGAAGTTAACAATCATATGATTGATTCATAATAGATAATGTATTGGAATTATATACAAATTTTATTACACCTTAAGAAGAAATTTCTTCTTCTTCCTCAAGGATTAGGCATACAGCCTGTTCCGGCTTCTTGATCGCCCCACCGCTTCCTGGGCCTACCACGGTCTCGTTTGCCCCTTGGTCTATAATAAAAGGCAGCTCTTGGAAGTCTCCCTCGTGCCATACGTCGAACATGGTTTTCCCAATTGTTACGATATTCCGTAATTTTTTCATTGAGGCTGAATATCTGTAATTCCCTAAGAATAGATTCATTCCTTATTTTGTCTAGGATAGTACAGTTCTTCAGTGATCGCAAATACTTCATCTCTGCTGCTTGAATTCCACTAGTTTCTTGACTGCTCAAAGTCCATGTTTCAGAGCCGTATAGTAGGGTTGGCACCGCCATAACCATTTAGAACTTCAGTTTTGTTAAGAATAAATTTATGTATGGATTATTAGTTGATTTTTCATTTCGTCCAATTTTTTCCGGCGTCCCAGACTTTTTACAAAAAAGTGAACAAAATAGCAACCCTGTCGCCTACCACAGGAACCTGGCCTGTGGATAAGAATAGAAGAATCAGGGCTATATTTTCCTGACATGCATCACTCTTTCTGGTCTGCTCAAACAAATCGAGTGCTTAATGCTTTTCTATGAGAATTTCTCAAACTTGCTTTGCTTATATTTTATTCGGATTTCAAATAATCTTTCAACCAATGCAAAAAATAGTTACAGCATACTCTCAGGAAGTTCTCATTTTAAAAAAGGGCAATATTGTAGCTAATTTAATCACAGGAAAAAGTTTTTTGCTATGTTTTTTTCCCCATGCACTGCAGTGCATTTCCATTATTTTGCGATTTTCCCCAAGTTTTTCTTTACATTTTTAATACATATTTATATACAAGGTTACTTCCTCTAACACTATACCTCTGAAATGTAATGAAACCCCCACAAATCAAGACCATAATCTTCTGAAATCACCCCTTCTCCCATCATGATCATCCCTGTATAAATTGCTAAGTGTGTAACAAAATGTATTATAGATATAGCTAAAATCAAACCTCAACCCCTTCCCCCGTCCCCACACACATATGCACACAAGAAACTGAACTATTTTTAAATAAAAAAATCCTCTTCCCTCCTACCAAGTAAATGAATTTAACTAAGCGCTGACCGAGAACAAAAACAAATTTTCCTCCTACAAAGGAAAAAGTACTTAGGGGAAAACCAAAAAATCCTTTCTTTTTACTTTCTTCTATATCTAATATATAGAAGAAAGTATTGGATTCATGCAAATTTTTGGATTTTAACAGATTCAGACGTTTTGAGGTGTGCCGAGTCCATTTTGACCATTTTTGGAAAATGTGTGTGTGTCACACATGTGTGTGACCAGTTTTTGTGGCCGCCCTACAGCAAAAACTACCACATGAAATCGAGCAAAATTTGCTACATATATTATCAGTGGCGCCGACTCCATGGGGTCTGAGGGGGCCCGAGCCCCCTCAAAAATATTTTTGAGGGGGCAGAGTTCCCCCAATAAATCAAGAAAATTATTAGTCATATTATGCTTTCTTAACTCATAAATTTATCTTTTATTTTCCTTGTTTGAAGATAGTTTACCTTGTAAAATACATTCAGTAATGAGTTAAAACAAATAATTATTATGGTAGTAAGCAGGTTAACTGAAAACGAGTGGTGTGAATAATGATGGTGTTACGGGGCTTCAGGGACACTAAGAATTTGTCCCAGTGCGCGAACTTACTGGTCAAGTCTGTAGCTAGTGGGCAGCGCTGGGGCGCACTCTTCTAAGTGTTGCTGACCTGGAAAAAATATATGAGGGTTTGATTTGTATATTAAATGGGAGGCGTGATAGTTTTGAATGCTTTTGGGAATTGTGTTTAAAAGGAAAACCTTTACAAAATGATGATCCTTTCGATTCCTCGGAATCGAAGTATACCAAAGAAGTATGAAAACAACAAAGCCAGCTCACTGCACACTTTCAAAATCCCAAAGTACTACAAGGCAATAAATACATTGAGGTTTGTGAAATGGTACAATCTTGCATTATTGGGCGGTTTACATCAACTGGACTCACATAGGTCATTGCAGTTTAACAAGAGTGCTTGCTTTTATTAAACAAAAGTGAAACAAATTTTGAAAAATCAAGTGAGTTTTTCAAAAATGACCTAGACATTGAGAAACTGCGTTTACACTTGAATATGTCAGCCGATATCACTTATGAAAAAACAACTGGTCTTAAAAAACATGCGTTAATTAAATTACCTTTTTACAAAAATACTGTGCGTGTTTGTATTTAGTATTTCCTTTTTTCAAAGCCAAAAAATATGTGTCGGGCTTGTCGAGTTTTCGGGGTTCTAATGTTGATTAAATGTCTTTAAAATGCTTAAAAAAACTTTGAAGCTCACTATTTGATCTCAAATTTAGAAAATTTCCCGCGGCAAGACCCCTCCCCTTTCACAATATTTTTTTTTTAAGTCGACATCTCTAGGCGTGCCCTTCCATGCAAGTCAAGTGCCCTATCTTTTTCAATGCCTCGCTACGGCATTGCACGGCTCCCCGTAGAAAAGAACAAAAACCTGTCTCTTACTAAGACAAGTGACATGATCTATAGTTGAACTAGAAAATTTGTATACCATTTTTTAGATTGTTTTACGTCAAAAACGCCATGTCACATTTGTTTGTTTAAATTAAACACCAGAAAATACGTAAATTGGCATTCTCAAGGTACAACAATCTGACCTTTATTTGGGGGGGGGGGGGGCCTCCGTGGGATTGCATAGCCACCTAAACCCCGGTGATGTCTAGCCCCCTCAATAATTTTTGCAAGTCAGCGCCTCTGTATATTATGTGCTCCTATGTGAACTTGTGCCCATTGGTTTTTGGCACTAATTCTTCCTAGGGGGGTGGAGCAATGGGACGTTTCTTGAGTTATGTGTGCCTGCTATTCCCCAAGAAGTAACTGGCGGAATCAAATAAAATTTGGTCCATATGTTGTCCCTAACAGGTACAGATGCTGATTCGATTTTGGTGTCAATAGTCAAACAGGGGTTTTTGTCTTCAATTGTGACTGTTGTATCTCAAGAAATAATGAACGGAATCAAACAAAAATTTATGAACAAGTTGCCCTTAGAGGGTATAAGAGCCGATTCTATTTTAGCGTCAACAACTGAAAAGGGGTTGGCGCAATTGAACATTCTTTTTTTTTTCCCATTGTGAGTGCCATATCTCAAGAAGTAATGCTACGTTCTGGATGAAATTTGGAATAATTTGGAATCCATATGTAAACAGGCGTTGGTTCAATTTTGGCGCCAATCTCTCCATGGGGGGCCAATTTTTTTTTCTTTTGTGTGAATAAAAATAGCTTTATTAATGCAACAATAAGAAAGATAAATCGTAACAGGCTGTCGTCTGAGGTGTATTTCTTGTGATTTTAATTGTATCAGAAATGTTATCACAATGATTTAAAATTTTTAACTGTTGCCATCTTGTGTTGGTTAACAAATGTCTGTAATTATTTTAAGCAAGATTTTTTAAACTACATTCAATTTTCATTCTTTGCTTTGCTTTTAAAATAATTCAGGAATTGGGAAGGTCGTCAAGTTCTGTCGTCCGTGATTTTGTTTTTGCTTGGAATATTGCTTCCTCGTCAAGCATGGGGAGGGGATCAAAATTATAAGAAAGATATAGAAGAAAGTTTGATGATGGTCACAGCATACCAGTTTTTTTTTTTTTTTTTTTTGGCAGGGGGCTCTGCCCCCTACTCGCTAACGCTCACCAACCCTCGAAGATTGCTTCGCATTTTTTTTTATTCGCAAAGATTTAAATCGTCAGTTAGAAAGAAACAGATTAAAAACGCATTATGAGCCCAGTAGCAGAAACTTTCTAGCCAGTCTGCGACACCATTTTAGACAGTTGAAAATAATCTGTAACATTATTATCAGTTTTATTTTGAGTTTTCATAAAATACACGAAGTAAAGGTCAAGACTCAGAAATTTTCCAACTGGCCAGTGGCTGTTAGACCTGAAAAACATAGTGGTCACCACTGTCTCCGAGTTTTAAATTATAAAAAAAGGGGGGGGGGGGCAGTTTTTTCACTACTTTCATAAAAATAAATAGAACTCTGCACACTATGAAAAGCAATTATTTAATAATATTTATTTAAGTGTGGAAAATTTAAGTTAAAATAGGTTTTTTTAATTTTTTCTATTCGGAATTTTTTTTGGAAAATTCTATCCTTTCAGCTTTGGCTGATCATGTCTTTTTACAACATGTTGAAACAAGGTGGTTAACTCTTGGACCTGTATGTGACAGACTGATTGAGCAGTATTTTAGTTGTTGAATATTACTTCTTAAAATCTAGATCTGTTCAGTATGAAGGTGGTAATTTGATAGACATAATAGAATTGCAAGTTCATTGAAAAATCCATTTAGACTTGTACAGTTACATTTTGTCTCATTTCTCTCTGACCTGCTCAAAAAATATATACTACTTTTCCAGAAAGAAGCCCAGTTATTCATTTTTTGTAACTTGAAATTGAACGAACTTATTAGAAGTATATTTTTAAAGTTCATGAAATCTAAAGTAATTGAAGACAAAAATGTTTATTTCTGTATTTTTTGTACTTATTATAAAGTCAAAGTCATCAGAAGATTTTCCTTTAAATTGCCTGTTTAGATCAACCCAGTTTCAAATCATAAGTTCATTATGTCTGTGTTGAAGAATGCATTCTATTGTAGTTTTCAAGATTGACTTTAAAACATTTAATACCCACTACAAAAATCAAGTTTGTAAATTACATTAAAGTTATCAAAACTTGATATTTGTTGTTCTAAAAATGCCCTAAAATTTTTGAAATCACCACTCCGACCCCTGTTATTTACAGTTTATTTTAGTGAGAAAAAACACTTTAAATGAAGAATAAAAAATTGAACAATATTTACAAATACTTTTCATTTTATGGGACCCCCTTTTTTGGTTTTAATCTTGTTGTAACAATCATCACAAGCTAATCCATCATTAATTTTTTAAGTCAATGTTGCAAATGATAAATTAATCATCTAAAATAATCCATCACAGTTAATTATTCTTAGATCATTTTGGTCATTTAATCAAATTTACCATTTTCTGGGACGAGAAGTAAACCGTACGGGACACCGGTATTTTGTCTGTCCGGTCAAAATGGGACATCTGGCAAGCCCACAAATGAGCAATCTTCACACTGATGAATGGTTTGTTTTTGAGATTGCGATTTTTGTGTTGGGTTCATTCGCTTGCGATTTTTTTCTTCTGTTTCTGCGTAATTGCCTAAAATAATTGATAATTTATGGAGGGGGGGGGGGACTGTTCGATATTTTCACCTAGGAAAAATTCCAGGAAAACAAAGGTTAAGGGAGTGCTTTCTGCTTGATCAAACAGAAGCACTTGATAATATTTTATGGTAAAATCCAATTAATATATATATATATATATATATACAGTAAAATCCCTCTAATGCGGACACTAACGGGACAAATCTTTTTGTCCGCAATAGAGAGGTGTCCGCAAGACAGGGGTTTAATAATGTTATTTGCATTGGAACAGGGAAATTAAAAATTGTCCGCATAAGAGGGATGTCCGCCTATGAGAGGTGTCCGTTAGGAGGGGTTTTACTGTATATATATATATATATATATATATATATATATGTAATATGAAAAATCCTTTGCTAGGCCTTTTCCATATTAAGTTCTGTTCACTTATATGTCAGCGCGTATGAGTCACAGACATTATTTATTACACACTTAAATGCTTCTCACACCATATATGGCTATGTTGTGGGCTCAGATGAGATTCCCCTTAAAGTACCTAGCAGACACTTTTTTTCCCTCCAGACTTAAGCCAGCCTCTGTCTGCGGTGCAAAGCCCAATAATATTTCGTTATTGCAATCTGCTCCTCCTATATAGATCACGTGCGATCACATGATCGAGGGATAATTATCTGTAACCTTTTAATGATATTCCCTATATAAAAATCGTGGCACAACTAAACAGGGGGTTAGAAGAGAAGTTCCTGCTGTTATATTCCATGCAAGAATAAAGATGTGATTAGTGAATGTAGCTCTGTCCTCTTCCTACGTGGTAGATTATCACGCCACAACACTGCAACAAGATTCGTAATGAGAACCGAGCGGCGGTTCTTACAAGCCGGTAGGATGATAAATGAGGGCAGAGCTGTAGCATTTTAAAATTTTTACAGCATTGAGTGATTTGCGTAAGATAATACTATGCTTCATCCGCAAGAGGATTTTTTGCTTCAAGACATCGAAACAGTGTCTTTCGGAGTTAACCGCTAACAACAGTGAAACCACTTCAGAATATCCTAAGAAAGAAAAAGAAAGTTTTAAGTGCCAGATGGAGACCAGAGATCATTTCAGTGGAACTCCAGCGAAGATTTTTCCGAGTGTTGGTGCTCAGCGCATCTGTTGAATGTGAGAGTGTGACCCATCCAGTGTGCGAAAACATCATTAGGATCCACTTGCTGGTGATAAATTTTGCCACCATATGGTTTACTGTGATGATCAGATGAAAGGGGCCTCGCTCGTTGAAAGTTCGATTTGCAAGGATCTCTTGTGTGTTTTTTTTCCCTTTCGTTCAATTGAAATCTTGAGATCAGGCTGGTGATTGAGTAACATTTTTTTTTTTTTAGATTTCGGAATAAGTTATTTTTACTTTCTTCAAATAAGTATTTTCGTTTATATTGTGATTTCTAGGGAAAGGTTTTCATGATCTCTTTGCATTAATTATGGCTAATATGTATAATATTTATCGGCCAAACTCTTTAAAAGGCTCATGCCGTTATGGTAGTATTTTGTTTGGTTGCCAAAAATGTTTCATGTAATGTAAATGTGTTTTCTGTTCTGATTTTAAGTAAGATAGTCTCTGTTGTGGTACTATTTTTATATGTCTTTAATTTGTAGCATTTGTTAAAATTTTACTAAATAATTTGAATATGAATGTGAAAAGTAGAAGAAATGCTTTAAAGTTTGGTGAAATTAGAGATAATGATATTGCGTAGCGGCAAAACTAGTCAAAACCTTGAAATAGAAAATGACCCAGAAATAGTCCCTTCTAATAAAAATAATTCAAAAATGGAAAACAAAGAGTCAAATCGAAAAGATGCAGAAACTCAAGCTGAGGTACTGCCTAAATTAAACGTAAATAACACAGATGCGGAATGCCAAACTGTGACTGAGAGAATACAAGAACTAAATTTAGCCGGGATTTCTGCTTCTGAAAATGAAGCAAAACAAACAAATACGGGTAGTAATCCAGAAATCTTATTGTTTGAGCCAGAGTTGGGAATAAATTTTTCAGCTTGGTTAGCTCATTTTAACCAACAAACGAACCTAAATAAATTAAACGAAAGCTGGAAATTAAAAAATTTTCAGAAATTTATTCGCGGATCCGCCTTAAAAATCTATATTAATCAATGTTTGTGTTGCACTTCTTTTCGCGAGATAATAGACATTTTTGAGGAACATTATTTCACCCCGATGAGTAGTTTCACAGATTTCCAGAACTTGAGATTCTCGGGAAACGCCAAAGAATTATTCTCTTATTTCACTGAAAAAGTAGAACTGGGGAGGAAAATAAATCTCAGTAACAAACATATTCTAGAAGGACTCTCAGTTGGGTTGCCGCAACAAATTAAATCTTTTCTGCTAATTAAAGACCCGCAAACTCCCACAGAATGGCTTCAAGTGGTCACTAAGATAATTAACGAGGTACCACATGAAATGTCAAAAAATGAATTTAAGACCAAGACACAACAACCAAGTCCTTATAGGGGACCTACCCAATTTTATCAAAACTGGATACCGCGAAACCAAATGCGAAACAATTTTCGGCAAAACCCTAATTACGCTCACCAAAGTAGAAATAATTTTCGACCAAATAATTTTAGTCAACCACAGGACAAACGTCGTGTTTTAAACCAAAATGAGGAAAAGAACGCCCGTAAAAAACAAACAACACATTATACACTGGAGCTACCTCCTAATCCTTGTAAATTCTGTGCACGACGAGGAATTATTAACGCATATCATTGGGGACAAACCTGCATAAATAAACCAAATACCTCGACGGTTGAACCATTACTAGAATCCCCGAATAAGGATAAACAATTTAGGGAAGGAGAGGAAAATTCAAATGAAGCATGACAATTACTAGTTCCCGGGTATATAGAAGGCGAAATAATCTACAAAAGTGAAAAGAAATTATATAATGAAAATAAATTATATAATGAAGTGTACACTAAAAATGAAAGAAACTCGAGTTTATTACAAAAGATTTGTTTAAATTTAGATACAGGATCAACCTTAAACATTATTCCTAGTGTGATTGCAAAAACATTAAATGTCTCGATTGAAGAAAAAACAATCGTGAATGTTAAGCAAACCCAGGGAATTCTGACACTTAACCGAACATGCACGCTCCACCTTAAAGTTGGTAATATCGTTAGACCGGTGGAATTTTTCATTCTAGACACCGATTTACCATATGCCATATTAGGTTTAAAGAGTTGCATTCGATTTCATTTAGTCATTGACTGTATGAGACGGGTCGTTATGCAGGATCGGAAAAAAGTGATCACTTTTTCTGAGTCCGCGCTAAATGATGTGTCTTTGCACATTTTGCCTGAAATCAAGGTTAAGGACAGTGAAAATAATGATCCTGGAAATGAAAATACTAAATTGAAGAAAAGTAAGCGTAGAAAAAAAGTTAACAAAACTAAAAAGAAAAAATGTTTTGAGGAAAATCGAATTGAAAATAGCATAAAAAAGGCAATTAATAGCACCAGTAATCAAGAAGGAGAAAAAAAGAAAATTTGGAGAAGCGAAATAAATGATCCTCTTCATTTTTCTAAGGTTTCCGTGTTGGATTGCGGGGGTGGAGGCCTACGCTCACGTCAGTCAATCAACGGGAAATCGGAAAACGGAGAAAATGCGGATCTGAAGGAAATGCTCCAAAATTATGACGATATATTTTCGATAAATAAGTATGATGTTGGAACTATTAGAATTGAACCACAACGGGTAAGGTTAACATCAGACTTACCGGTGACATTAAGGGCATATAAAACGTCCCCTAAACAACAGGAAGAAATTGACAATCAAATTCGAGAATTGCTAAAAGCAAAAATAATAAAAGAGAGCTCAAGTCCTTATAGTGCACCTGTTACCCTAGTTTTTAAAAAAGACGAAAATAAAAAAAGTCGGTTATGCATAGACTACAGGAAATTGAACCAAATTACAAAATCAGATGCAGAACCATTGCCCTTAATAGAAACACTCATAGATAAATTAGGAAAAAGCCGATATTTCTCAAAATTAGACATGGCGTCGGGATATTGGCATATACCCGTACATCCCCAAGATACAGAAAAGCTTGCATTTGTCACTAACAGTGGCCTATATGAGTGGAATAAATTGCCGTTTGGTTGGAAAAATTCCGGAAGTATTTTCCAGAGAACTCTGCGCCGAATTCTGACAAAACAAAAAATTAAATTTGCAACTAACTATTTTGATGACATAATTATTTTTTCCGAGACTCTTACAGAACATTTAAATCACCTTAAACAAATCTTTGAAATGTGCAGGACAGAAAACATTAAGCTAAAAGCTTCTAAATGCTCTTTTTTACAGACAAAAATTGAATTTTTAGGTTATGAAATTTGTAACGGAATTGTTACCCCAGATAATAGTAATATTGAAGCTATTAAAAAATTGCAACCACCAACCAATGTCAAATCTCTTCAAAGATTTTTGGGGTCAATAAATGTGTATCGCAAATTTATAAACAAGTATGCGACTATTAGAAATCCATTAAATCGTTTGCTGAAAAAAGACACAACTTGGCAATGGACAGATGAGTGCCAGGAAGCGTTTGAAGTTTTGAAAAATTCATTAATTTGTAAACCTATTTTAAAAATATTTGATCCCAGCAAAGAATGCCATATTTGTGTTGACGCGAGTCAAACTGGTGTGGGAGCAGTACTGAAACAGCCTGATGATTCTGGTACCTTACATCCTATAGCTTTCCATTCCCGCTCTTTAAAGGATTATGAAAAAAATTATGGAATTACGGAGCTGGAATGTCTGGCTGTAGTCGATTCTTTAAACAAATTCCATCACTATCTTTTTGGTCGAAAAATTACCATACATACTGATCACGCCTCGTTAGTTTGGCTCAAAAATGTAAAAAATTTAAAAGGACGTTTGTTCCGATGGTCCTTGTTATTAAGCATGTATGACTATGATATTAGGTACACGAAAGGTACCATGAATTTTGAGGCTGATATGCTCTCTAGAGATATACCTAAAAGTAATCTAAAAGAGGAAGATGCAGTAACAGTTACTGGAACCCAAGCTTCACATCTACTGCAATTGGAGGAAATTAAAGAGGCTCAAAAAAATGACAATTTAACGGGTAATTTCATTGAAATTAATAATATTTTATGCCTGCGTAGAAAGGGTTTTACAAGAATTGTTGTTCCATTCTCCTTAAGATATAAACTACTCAAAACTGTCCATGAAAAATTTGGACATCCAGGAATTCAAAAAACAATTAATTTACTTACGCCTGTTAACTATTGGCAAAATATAACAATAGACATAACTAATTTTAACAAGCATTGTCATACGTGTCAGGTAAATAAAAAACCTCGGCAAAAAAGATTTGGCCTGCTACAATCCATGCTTCCGGTTGAAAAAGCATTTGATCTTGTTGCAGTAGATAGTGTAGCTGGTTTCAATTACTACAATTCCACTAAAAAGTATATGACATTAATCATTGACCATCATTCAAGATATATGTGGTCTTTTGCGTCAAAGTCAATTACTTCTGAAACATACATTAACTTTCTTAAGCAAGTTTTCACCGTACAAGTGCCTAAAAGTATTTTGAGTGATAAGAATCCGGCATTTACGTCTTCCCATTTTAAGAAGTTTCTAAAGCACAATAAAATTAAACAATTGTTGACTACAGCACACAGGCCAGAATGTAATGGCAAAGTGGAAAGACTAAACCAAACAATTGTCACTCGATTAAAGTGTAAAGTAAATGAAACTTCTAAAAAAGTTCCTTGGCCTAAATTACTGGAGCAGGTGACTCAAGAATACAACTTGACTCCACACTCAGTAACAAAGTTTCCTCCTTCATATTTAATGTATGGTATTGTACCTTTTGAAAATCCAATAAAAGAAGACATATATCCTCCGGTCGAACAAGCAAGGAAATTGGCAGTTGAAAGAACTAAAGAATACCACGAAAGAAATAAGATATACTACGATGCAAGATTTGTGGACAAAACTTTTAACACAAATGACACTGTCATATATGAAGAATTCAAATACCCTAATTCTCGAAAACTGTCTCAACCATTCAGTGGACCATATAAAATTCTTCAAAAAATTTCAGATGTTAATTATGAAATTAACAAACCGAATGCGCATACCAAAGAAAAAACACAAACAGTTCATATATCTAAACTGAGGAAATATAATGTACCGAGCAACTTCAAGCTATCTCACGAGTGAAATAAGATTGTTGTTCATCGTTCAGCTAAAAGAAGAAAGAATGTTGAGTACATATGTTGAATTATGTAGAGAACTTACAAAAAGTATTGAGTGTTACATAATTTGACCTCAAACTACAATGTCATTTTAATTGTACTGTGTTTTTATTAGTAGCTGTAGTGTTATTGTATAGGTAATGTGTATAATGTTATAACATTTCAGAAGAGTGAAGAAAAAAAAAGGAAGAGGTTGCAGATAATTTCCCGTCTTCATTTTCCCCCCTTATTCAATCCTGTCGTATTCTTTGGGGGAGGGGGGATGTAATATGAAAAATCCTTTGCTAGGCCTTTTCCATATTAAGTTCTGTTCACTTATATGTCAGCGCGTATGAGTCACAGACATTATTTATTACACACTTAAATGCTTCTCACACCATATATGGCTATGTTGTGGGCTCAGATGAGATTCCCCTTAAAGTACCTAGCAGACACTTTTTTTCCCTCCAGACTTAAGCCAGCCTCTGTCTGCGGTGCAAAGCCCAATAATATTTCGTTATTGCAATCTGCTCCTCCTATATAGATCACGTGCGATCACATGATCGAGGGATAATTATCTGTAACCTTTTAATGATATTCCCTATATAAAAATCGTGGCACAACTAAACAGGGGGTTAGAAGAGAAGTTCCTGCTGTTATATTCCATGCAAGAATAAAGATGTGATTAGTGAATGTAGCTCTGTCCTCTTCCTACGTGGTAGATTATCACGCCACAACACTGCAACAAGATTCGTAATGAGAACCGAGCGGCGGTTCTTACATATATATATATATATAGTGTTATAATCTCATTGTAACTAACCAAATAGTTTCTCACTTAACTAAGTCTTACAAGTGCATTATTTGAAAATAATTTTACAGTTATAATCACAAAATATAAGGGCAAAATTAACCAACTTAGCTGATTTCATAACTTTCTTAAATCATAATGTGGATAGTTTTTTTCCCCTAAGTACAAATATTTTTATGTTATTCATTATACGGTAAGATTTTCTGTTTAAAATTTAAGGGACTCATTTTTTCCACCAAAGGACTCAAATTTGTTTCATTAATGGGTCCCTAAGACACAGGTTACAGATAGTTGCGCGCAAACACTGCATATATACATGCTTTTTTAATAGAAGTTCGTAAAGTAATGTTAAATCTAAACAATTGTTTGTTTCTACTTAGCAGACGTTTTCTCTTTAAATATGGACCTCCCATCTTTGAAAACACAGCCACAAGCTGTTGAGAAAGTGCAAATGAAGGAGAGTGGTGATTACAGTTCATATGATATGATGACAAATGGGTAAGTTGAAAATATTTTTGAAATTTAAGTACCAATTAGTCTTGGTGATAAAATGTAGTAACACAAACTTGAATTGATGTTCTGAAATTATATTTTAAAAAAGTAATAGTGTTGATTTATTTTCCCCATTGAGATGGTATTTACTTCCTAGTATGGTTCGTGGGATATAAAAATATTTTATCCTTTTGAAATTTTCCAAAATTCTGTTAGTTTCATTTTTAAATTGTGTAAAAGATTGTTTTAATGAGAGTGTTGTGCCTTAAAATGTAAAGTGTGGATGAAATACAAATAATAGTGGGCATACAAATGACCCCAAGAATTAGTTTTTATTGACAGACTCTCAAAGTAGTAAATGTCCTTTGGTATGTTTTTTCAATACAGACCATTCATATGAAAGTTTTTAGAAGAAAGTTTCGATAATTTTTAATTAATGTTAAAAATTATGAAATCTCCAACTTGGGGGGGGGGGGGGGGGGGGGGGGGTTCACGACACAGTTATAAGGAGGAGATGGGGTAATGTTGGACCGGTCTCAATTATTTTAATACTATTAATATTTTCTAATTTATTTTATGACTAACAAATAGCACCAATGGTCCTACAAATCCTATAATGAAATCACATATTACAGTTATATTGAACAAATTTTATTCCAGTAAGTTATTTCAGTAGTCTTAAGTAATTTTCAGAAAACTAACATTTTTAAAATGGTTTTCATCAAGATTGTGGGGGAAAATTGAACTCTTTTCTTAAATTAAGTTTCTTTAGTTCATAATAATTGGCAATTTTGCATTTTTTGTCAAAAAGAAAAAAATTATGACAACCCTTTTTTCAGACCAAGAATGTGATGTAGGTTGGTCCACTCTTAGTGGAGCATGTTGGACCGGATCAACCAACCCCACATAATTTAAAAACTTTCTTTTGTTTTAAATCTCAATAATTATAACAATATTCTAAGTGTATGTGTATCATTCATTTCATTTTAAGTTACTCATGTTTTGAAATAATAATAATAAAAACTTAGGGGCAAAAAAAGCAAAGATCTATTTTATAATTATTTAACAAATATTATACCAAATTAATTTTACCAAAAGATTTATTTCATGTCTGCACTTTTTTTACTATTTATATTTTCAAATCTACTTCTAAATTCTTGCAGACCATTGTTTTCTAAGAATAAAATATGGGATACATGCTTTAATAAAGTTCCTGTATTAAACAAATTTTTTCGCTAAATAAGCATTGTATACAGAAACAAAATAAAACAAATAGTTGATTAAAGGAGTACAAAAATATACTTTTACTTAAGATTATTTAGTTTTGATTTTAGAACACAAAGATATGCAAATTTAAAGCTGTCAATTGTATTGTACTTTTTCTTTGAAATATATGTATTAGTATAACAGTAGGCTTTCCAGATTTCTGAAATGCTAAATCGGGACACTGGAATGCCACGCCCCCTCCCCCGGTCAGTGTCGTGGGTATTCATCACTGGCTGGTATCTAGAGTAGTTTTTTTCTCAATGCTATAAAAAAATGGTCCTAATAATAAATTCAAATTACGGGTAATTAGAAATGACACAAGCATATGAATTTAAACATTATTTTTTTTACAAGACAATATTTACAAACTACTTAAACAAGAGGCTTTTAAAATGAGGAATTAAAAAAATCAACAATGTTTTTTATTGTATAGAACTTTTTTCAGAAAGTCTTTTTTACATTTACTCTTATTGTAAAAATCGGTACAATACAATCCGATTGAAATGTCATTAAGCCATTAACCATAGATTCCTTCATCATATGTGCAGCAAAATAAATTTCTTCTGGTGCTAACGCTGCTCCCTTCAGTGCCGAATATTGGACTCGACCGTAAGAGAACAGCATTACAATTTATTATCAGAATATCGCTCTTCTATAGTTTTCATTTTTCATACAGTGCAGTGAAAGTAAATATTCTTCATAATCCTTCTTAGTTATTTCAAAACATTTTTTTTTTCGTCTTTTCCAAATAAATTTTTTTCCGGGAGGCCAAGCAAACCAGCCGGGACACCGGGATTTTGTCGGAAATCCGGGACGTCTGGCAAGTTTATATAACAGGATTCTTTTCTTTTTGGAGTTGTTTCATCCAATGCAATGAAGAAAAAAAGAGCTTTTTCTCCCTAGCAAATATTGATGTAACTTTGCATAAAAGTAACATACGACTTATCTTTCCTAAACCCAGTCCTATAAAGGTGCTACTTTCAAAGCTCAAGAAGTAGCACTTCATTAAACACATCTTTAGTTAACTTTAATCTGCATCAATTGTCTCATGAACATTCAATATTTGATTTTTTTCTTTTTTTTAAATAATTGTGTACTAATGGTGAATCAGGATGGCGACAGGAATTCTGAAAAAAAGTTCCCTGACTTTTTCCTGATTTCCCTGATTAAGTTCACCAAATTTCCCTGATTTACGTTACCAGAGATAATGGTTTTCTTTCTTTGCTTTACTTGAAATCCATTGTATGTTTGTATAAAATGCAGTATTTTAAACGTTTTAAGTTATGTAAAGTTGTTGAACTAAATATATATTTTAAAAAGATGCTACTTTTTTACATAAAATGGTTTTAAAAAATGGGGGGGGGGGGGGCGGGTCGAGTGACATACATAACAGTATATTAAATTTTTATACAATGGAGAGATTATAGAAAATTAAAAAAAAAAAAACTTTACTTCCAGAAACCACTTAGCATATGAATTTAAGAAACTATTAAAATTACTTTTAAAAACATGTTATTTATGATAGTTCAAAATAATTCGAATTCCTTTTTAGTTCTAAGTTTTCAAACAGTATAATAATTGCTGCAAGAATAACAAGTAATAGTGAAAGAATAGAAGTAATGTAGTTATTCTTAACTAATTGACATATTTATGCAAAACAGATGAAACCATTTGACAACCATTCATAGGGAGCTTTTCTCTAATCAAGAACATAGGTTTTAATGAATGAATACAGCATTTCAACAATAAAAAAATAAAGATATTTTCTTAAGTACACAAGTTAACTCTATTTCAAATGATTTCAGTATGTAACGAGAAAAAAAATCTTAGATTGCTTTTGTAACAAACAACTTGGAAATGCAAGGGAAAAAAAGGGGGAAAAAAGCAATTGGTTAATTGCAAAATATATAAAAGAATACAACTTCGTTATAAAATTAAAGAATCACTAAAGTCTGAAGAAAAGAAAACCTTTATAACCTGCGGTGACAACAAATAGTATAACGGCAAAAAACAAAGCTGTTTTAATTGAAAGTTCAATTTTCGCACTTAAATTAAAAACGTGAAGAAGTAATAACTTTTAAGCTTTTATAGTATTAATTAAAAACCAAAAAATTTCTTCTTGAAATCGTGATTATAGTACGCTAATTACTTCGAGACAATGGAATAAAGGCAAAGGAGCTAAGGCATAATTGAAGGCTTCCTCTTTGCCTGTATGGTTGTTTATTTTACGTAGCATTGAAAGCATAAAAGGAAATTTCAAGCTGGGTAAAATAAACAACTAACAGACACAAAAGCAATCGTAGGAAGTTCATCCTGTAGTTCATAAGTAAGATTCAATACTTTGACGTTGAGGAAAAAAGATGCACAAATATGCGGCAGTGTATAATCGCATCTCATTAATTTTACTTTTTTTTTTTGGAACAGATAATTGGCGGAAAATGCGTAGGGATTTAAGAGTACTTAATTTTGTAAAGCAAAAAAAAAAATTTTCTGCAAAAAAATCAATTTTCCCTGATTTTTTGTTATTTTTTTCAAAATTCCCTGATAAGATGATTTGTCAATTAAAATCAATTTAATATATGTTATATTGATCTTTTAACTTTATATTTTTCACTCTACACACAAAAGAGAATAAGGTAATTACAAAATTTGATAGTATTTATCACTAAAATGATAAAAAATGTTGTTTGAGTTATGCTGTCCAACCTAGCCCACCCGTGAGGCACGTTGTTCCACTTTGCAAGGTTTAGTTAAAAAATTATTTTTAAAAAAGTTATCAATTCAACACCTCTAAAAAAATCTGTGGTGTTGAGAAGTGTTTAGTGAAACTTTTTTGTAGAAAATCGAACTGGCCATTAAATTTTTTGATGAGATAAAAAATGATAAGTAAAAAAGCGGACCAACGTGCCCCACCTCCCCTACCATTGAAATTTGTGGCCAATGTTTCACTTTTTTTAAGGCAGGGTCGTTGTGGTCCTGGGTTTCCCGAAATTATTTCATTCACTTATTATTCCCTTATCTCTATAATGAAAATGTGCACCTGATATGTTACTGATACTATTTTTAATGGTGACTGTGTCTTTAATCATTTGCTGTGTGGGAAATGATGATTGATAAAAAAAAAATTCATTCGCACAATCCTAATATGAATATTAACAGAAGACATCCCGCTTTTACTGGTTGTCTTTACATCCAAAAGCTCACAACTTTGAATTGAAAAAAAGGTTTCTGGAAACCCCGCTAAACAACTTTGGATATTTTCTGTTCTTCCTCGGCGGCACAAAAGTATTTCTAATGTTTCATGCTACTTACAGCTCGCCTAAGCTATGAAAAAGAGTCACATTTTAAAATAATGAGTTTTCCTGGGAAAAAACGTTTATTACTTTTTTCTACTAAATTTAGGTCATTGGACCTTCAAGGCTTTGAAAAACTACATTTGGGAGTTTTGTAAGGCCTTTCCAACCATATCAATCATAAATTGGACGATCCAATCACGCAGGGTCATTTGGGGTGAAAATATGTTTTTAATTAATATCTTCATTGATTCATGTCTGTTTTCAAAAAGTTTTATTGATAAGCCTAAAACCCCCTAAAAACAAAATGAAAAAAATTGGTTTACAAATAGAGGAGAAAAAGATACCAAAAGAATTCTTTTCAAGTATTTGATATATAAAGCTGAACAAATCTTTTTGGGTACTTTGATTTTAGACAGAATAACACAAATCATTTTCACAAAATTTGACCAATTTTAAAAGAGACAATAAAAATAACAAAGTAATGCAGCCAAGTACAATACAGTAGTGGTCAAAGTGCTTGCGCTCTTTTCGAGCATCCTTTTTTTCACTTCAATGCAACTGAAAGAAAGTCAACATGTTTGATTTCCTCTCACCCCTATTTTGATTAAATCAATTTTGGGCAGAAGCACGCTCAGAAGTGCAGAGTTTTTATTATTATCGTTATGCTCACAAATGTCATTAAAAATATATTTTTTAAAACGTAAACTAATTATAATAATAATCTAAGTTGAAAAAATTTGAAATTTGATCTATAAAGTTGTATTTTGTTTCTGAACTGCAACTGTATGTTCATGTAATTTTAGCAAATCATGTGACAAAGGGAAGAAAATGTGTGTGCGTGCGTGTGTTTTTTTTTTTTTTTTTTGCCGAGAAACTACCATTTTCGGATCAACCAACGAGGTTTCTTTCATTTGGCATTTGAAAAAAATGAGTGAGATCATTAATAGATAGCCCCAATGGGTAGCTCTGACCTTTGGGTTACAGGTTGCCGATTCCTGGCTTTAACCCTTATTTATAGTTTACAAATAGGACAACTAAACATGTTATGTTTGTGGAAGCTCTTTTTAATGCTAAGTATCTTTATTTACAGGTTTATGTCAGTTAGATCACAGTTGTGTGTACAACACCCAATAGAGTATTCAGAAAAAAATGTAAGTTGCTGTATTTTATCCAAAATGGTTTTATTGTAAGCAAAGCATGAAAGTTGCATTTTGTCTAAAGAATTATGCTAAATTTGCATAATCAATTGAAATTGGTAAACAATCCACTTTAATGTGCACGTTTTTTTCCAGTTTGTAGAAAACCGTGAAAAAATGAAGCTTAGTTTCTTACGTTCTTCACAAGGTTTGCATGCTCCACTAAGAATTCTACATGAAAAAAATGCTGTAAGAAAGGTAAGTTTTTACCTTAGCATCAATATTCATAGGTGTAGCATCAAAGTTCTAAAATAATTATTTTTAATATATGTTCATGCATTGATAATCTAACAAATGCTTTTATAGGAAGAAGGAATAAATTTGGTAGTGTCTGTATTTATTGATTTGTAACCAAGTATATGTCAAAACAAAGTCAATAAAAATAATAAGGAATTATTAAAAGTACTTTAGTTTCAAATTGATTAACATGAACAAGTTCTTGATGAATATTTTTAAAATACAAAATTTAGAACATTAAGTTAATAGAAGTAAATTTATGACACTAATAAATTTTTCAATGGTTAATCTTATATCTTTAAACGAGCAATTCTTGTGGGTATATATATTTATGTTTCGCATCTCGGAAATGGCTCTAACGATTTGGATGAAATTTTGGATTTAATTGTAGTTTAGCATTCTAAGTTCATCTACATCAACGTTTTTCTGTAAAAACGCAATTTTTTACAAAAAAGAGTTTTTTAATACAAAGTCAAATTGAGTTCAGCCCTGGAAAAAAATTTGAATTGAAAAATAAGGCAGACGATTTGCAACATAACAATGAAAATTTATCCCTTCTCGCTTTAAAATTTTGAACTTGCTTAGGGTTGTCAGGTTTGGCTGATATTAGCCACTTTGGCTAATTTCAATCGCACTTGGCTAAAAACAAATTCAAAGGCATTATGTAAGTCGATGTAAAGCCTTTTGTTTAAAGCAAAACTATTGTTTGACCGTTTTATTTTATTTATTTATCTTTTTAACATTTCAAATAATTTTATATGTTTTTTAAATCACGCATCTAAATTTTATTTCAAAAAAACAAATGTCTTGAAATTGTTTATATTTTATTAAGACTGTTATAATTTGTTGGCGTGGTTTGTGGATCATCAGTTTTTATGGATAGCATGCTGCATTAGCATTTTCTGGCGTAAAGTGACCAACTACACTAAAAGTACTTATTCCAAGTGAAAATCTCGATTGGGATAAAATCCTGAATCATAACATAGTATGGAAGGAAGTATTGGGTTAAAACCGATTTCACATAGTAAAATTGGCTCCAAGTTCAAAATCTTTTTATTAATGACAGGAAAATTATATAGTGGAAACAAAAATGTAACAGATAGTTGAAAGCAAAATGTTGTTTTAATTGCATTTAGAATCTTTGTTTGGTACTTTAGTGTTATAAGATGGTCGCGGTGCATTTTCAATCCTAGCAATTTTTTCATATTTACTATCGCAATGTTTGGTCTTAGTTTTGGAAATATCGTGCGTTAAATATGTATACAAAACTAGCTCAGAGCTTCCCTATGTGGATGACTGTGGAGGAGAGGAGGCCTATTTTCAGTCGTAGACTTTTTATTTCTGAAATGATTATAATGCTGATGAAGTGATTACATGTATATCTCTCGTTTTTCGGAAGCATATTCAACGACTGGCGAGAACCTTAATGTTTCGTTAACGTGATGCTTTTCAAGTATATTTGAAAAAGTATCGAACCTTAGAAAAACATGAGTTGAGAAAAAAAAACTTTTAAAGCCGAGCGATGCTCGGTCGTCCAGGTACTGCAATCTAATTACAACAATTGGGTAAAGTTTTTCATATTAGATAGTAGAGGAAGGGAGCTGTAATTTTCAGCAATATATGTTTAATTGCTCTTTAAAGGGAATTTTCATTATTGAAAAGAATAAATCTAAAACAATAAAATATAGGTAAATACAATTCTTTTTTTTTTCCTTTTAGGTGCAGCGATTGCCATTCCTGCCAAGTTCGAATATTGCCTTGGAAACATTGGAGGGAAGGGATGAATTCATTGATTTTGGTGACAATATATTTAATGGTAAGAAATGAATTTTGTTCTTTTACAACGTAAAAGAAAGTGTATTTACAAAAAAAAAAAAGATTTGTTACATTTTTGCATGCCCTAAATGCATGTGCACCCAAAGTATGCATTTTGAGGGTGAAAGAAAACGGCCAATTCACATTTAAAATATCAAACAAAAAAAAATTACCTTTAAAATTATGCATTTAGATACAACTGTGGTTTTATACATGTACCTGAATAAATTAAACTGTATCTTTTTAGTTGTATAAAACATAGATTATTTGTTTGACACATAAAGCCATGTAGTGTTCACATTAAGCTGTATTATTCCCTGTGTTGATACAGTGTGACAACACAACCATGAAATCGAGGAATCATCAGGAGATTTTTTGAATTTCCCTAAATATCAGGAAAAATTATTGTTTGCAACTAGGAAGCCTCCGTAGTTTTCCTCCATAGAATTTCCTTCGATTCAGCTAAATGAAAGAAACACAATTTGTTCCAAACAAAACCCATTATATTTTTGATATAAAATAGCCCTGTATTTTTCCATAGCCTGCTTTGTATCCTCTACAGTTCAAAAAATAAGTCATATGCAGGATTCATACACTTGTGGTTAAAAAAAATTCCCTCACTTTTCCAGGTTGTTTTTTGGAAAATTCCAGGTTACTCGCTTCATTCAAAATTAAGTTTAAATAGCAATATTTTCAAAATCAAACACTTTTGTTCAAAATTGTTTTAATTGGTTTGCTAATTGTTGAAAACAAAGTGCTTTCAACTTATTTTAGCGTTTTTTCGATGTCATGTGGTGTCATGCCTAATGTTAGCCTTTTGCTGTAGTTGTGCAGCAATCTTTTAGCATCTGCTTTTGGTCTTTTGATTCACAATACCTATTTTTATTTTCTTATTAGTATGTGACACAAAACATATTGAGCAAAATACAAAGCTATTTTTCAGTATAAATATGATTAACTTGTTGCATCGCACGCCATACCAGAAAATGCATAATAACAAAAATCAACATCCGCCGATTATAGGCCAATGCCAATAATCTTTTTTTTTTTCGCTTATTAAAGAATGCTTCCATTAAAATTTTTCTTTTCTAGAAAATAATTAATTTTTAAAAATTCATAATTTGTTGCACATTTTATGTTACTTTCAATAGTGTACATAAAGATAAACATCCAATTCTGTTTTTGCAAGTTTACGTCTACTTCTATCATGCAAACGACCAAATATGGTGACTAAGTAAAAACTTAAGATAATAAGTAGATTTTTGAATTTGTAGCATAAAAGTAGTTATAAATAATTAATAATCCTTAAAAAACTACAGTTAAGACGAAATAGTCAGTTTTTAGCACATAAGGATCTAATTAGAATTTTTAAAAAATGTTTTGAAGATAAATTTTTGCATTTTTCAAGAAAATAATTATGAATTATTCGAAAAAAAAAAGGCACATTTTGCGTTGTTTTCAATACTTTGCATAGCAATAAACATCCAATGCCGTTTTCGGGAACTTAGGCACTTAAAAAGTCTTGTGCACTTCCATCTTGGGAATGACCAAATATGGCGGCTGCGCCCCCCCCCCCCCAAAAAAAAAAAAATTTTTTTTGAATTTATAGCATGAAGACAATTTAAAAATAATAAATCTTCATGGAACTACAATTCAGTTGAAAAGTTTTTGGCACAAATTACATCCAATGCAATGAAGATAAGATTAAGTTTTAAGAACAAAAACTTTCATTTCTCAAGAAAATTATTTAAAATAATAATAATAAAACAATTTTCAGCACATTTTGTGATACTTACATTAATTTGCAATTAAAGAAAACATCCAATTATGCTTTGCTTTTGATAACTTAGGCATGTAAGGATCGTGTCAACTTCTATCTTGTGAGTGACCAAAAATGGTGACTACGTTTCACACGTAGCTTAAAATACTTTCCGATTAAAAAAACGATTTTCCCAAATCCCCTCAACCCCATTTTCAGGCTCGTGCTTCCGAAGCAGTAAATTGTCCTCTTCCCTGTTGAGTTTGTGCATAATTCCTATTCCCCCGAGGAATTATTTTCTTGAGAACTATTGAGAGTCAAAAATGGCGGCTGCGAAAGTTTTTTTGGGTCGCCACTTTTTTAATTGCCAGTTTCATTTTACCTCAAAATTTTTACAATTTAGGAAAAATAAATAAAAAGGAAGATTAGATCTCATGAAACAAAATTCCCTGGGAAAAAATTGGAAAAAAAAATTTGGGGGGCAAATTTGGAAAATTCCCTGACATTTTTAGCTGTTTCATTTTTCCCTGACAATTCCAGGTTTTCCCGGAGTGCACGAACCCTGATATAGGACAGGGTCGTATACAGGGGAGGGGGGTCTTAGTTTTCAGCACCACCGTCGAAAATTCGTATCATTTATGGAAAGTCAGTTCAATATAAACCCATCCAAAATAAGTTAGCGAAGTCAGCACCAACTGCATATAACTGGCATCAGTATTACGATGGCTCCATGAATATATAATGATGGGTTATTATTCAAATGTCTGGCAATTGTTAAATTTTCCGATACTGACTACCCTCGTATCAGGGTCTCAATCTAGGCAGCGGAAAATAATTGAAGCATTTTTGAAGTGTTCTTGTGCTCAAATTGCTTCTTAAGCACTGAAAACAAAAACAAATAGATGAGTTAAAGAATTTCCATCTGAAATAAGAGGCTATCTGAGGCAAAACTTTTTTTTTTCTAATAGATCTTTTTCTTGTTCTCAAGTTCGAGTTGCAATCAGTCTTAAATAGGGATCAGTCAGTATATTTACAATACTGTTTATCTCTTAAATTTGAGTTAGCTAAATTTAATTTAAATATTCTTGTGGCATGAAGCGGCAACTTTCTATTGAAAACTTTTTTAACAAGGCTTAAACATGATTTATTTATTAACATATAAATTAAAGCAAGCAGAAAAATTCATCTACATTAATATTATTAAAATGAAACATGTAATATTTATTTAAATGGTTTTATTTTTAATATTCAGTATGAATATTTTGAGAAGGGAATGTTATTAAAATGTATAAGCTTATAAGTTTCTTATACTGATTTTTGCAGTGAAATTTGTATGACATAGATATAGTTCATTATTACTAGATTTAGTGAGTCAAGGCTGATTTTCAATAATGTACTACCTTCCGCAAAGCTCAGCATGACAGTTTTTAAACCCTCCCTGAAATTATTTCCTGGTTACGGCCCTTATATGGGAAACCAAAAGCAGATGTTAAGAAGATTGCTACTTTCCACCTACAAGCTTTTAAAGGATACATTTGTTCTTTTTCATTTGTACCAGATACTATCTATAATTAGAAGTAGATTATTTTTGCAGTAAATCTAATCGAAGAAATATTATTAAAGTGTAACATAAAATTTGTGAAGACAAAATTGCTATGTTTTATTCAAAATTCTTTTATGTTATTTTTTACGATACCAAAAACAGAATTATATATCGATAATGTCAGATTAATTTTTCCTCTTTTATTTTATAGATCCAGAAGAAGGAGTAGAATCCATTGCATCTCCATTCATGGTTATGGAAAAGTGTTTATTTTCCTCAAATAAATGTTGAAATGTATTTTTAACAAAATAAAACTCTTTTTTTTTTCTCCTCAACATCTGTTATGACTATATTTCTTCGACAAAAAGAGCTTGCCTTGTTCAACATAGATTCAATCAAAACATGACATTTAAAATTGATCAGATAGTGGAAAACAATTCAAAAGTAGAAGCTGACATGCAGCTAGCTATTTTTGCATGCTTTTGTGATGAACATTTGGTATATTTATCTTTAAAGTTCAATAAAAAAATGCTGATTAAAAGTATATATATTTCTTTAATCTTCAATTCATTGATTGCGTTTATTTACATTTCTTTATAAAAGCGTTTTACACATATAAGGTCCTTCCAACTCATATCCTAGCTTCCTGTAATAATTTCTTGTACCTACACCTAAAACAAAATACATTTTTTAGACAAATTATTCAATTTTATTTGCTTGCCAAATTTAAAATAACTTGAGTAAAATCTACTAAAAATTGCACATTTGATTTACAAAATACCACAACAATATTAATTCTAAATCTCTTTCTACTCAAAATTGAAAAGGGACACTAAATTTGCATGCTCTCTGTCTTTTATTTGTTGAGGAAAATTAGTCAAATTACCCGAAGGTGCTTTTCACCAGAAAATCTATGGCATGAACTGAACCAGGTATCCTAGTAGATTATTAGTACCCAATGAAGATTAGTGACCGTTTTAAAGCTATCTACCTCCTTACTCCTTACAGGCTCTTCCGGTATGCTATTCCAAATTCCCACAATCCTACTAAAGTAGTAATTTTTCCTAATTTCTAGGTTAGTCTGGGATTTGAGTAGCTAGCTTAAAAAAATGACTCCTCATCCTGCTTTCCGAGCAACTTTATATAACCCATTAATATATTTCTCTTTGATAAATTTAAACAACTGAATTATGTCCCCCCTCCCCAACTCTCCTTTGCTCCAGGCCATACATAATTAAGCCTTTTCAGCCTGGTATCTAAATCTGAAAGTGACTTTAGTAGCCCTTCTTTGAATCCTTTCCAATAAAGAAGTGTTTCTTGAGATGAGACCAAAACGGAACAGCACACTCCGAATAAGGTCTTACACTAAGGCAGAAGAACCTCCTTAGATTTGTTTGAAATGGGTTTGTTGATTAGGACCTCTGTTGACTGACCGAACATGCTATACATAATACATTAAAATGTTATAATGATTTTTGAAGCCCACATGTATGGTGAGCAAAGAATAATGGCGAAGAAAAATATTGTTGTGAATGAAATATTTTTCATTGAAAAATAAACTTAAATCAAGCAAAGAATCTTTTTTACACTCGTTCACCGACATGTTCAGACCGATACGGTTTTAGTTAGGAATACCTTCCTTCTAACCAGTACTAATTCAATTAAATTACCAGAAGTAAAAATTTGAGAGTGAAAAAATAAGTAATAAAAATTACTAAAGACCTATTAAAAATTGCAGTAAAATGTACATTTACGTATTTTACAACAAAAGAATTCTTTTTCCATTTTATTCATCGACCTCTTCATCAATAATTTTATTGTAGTGCTAACTGAACTGAATAAGTTTAAAATTTCACTGAACTTTGATCTTTGCTCAAACAGTACTGTCATGCAGGGGCTGCCAGAGGGGAGATCCCCCCCCCCCCGAAACCCAAATGCTTTGTACTGTAAAAAAGAAGTTTTTTTTTTTTTTGATTCCTAATGTCAGAAAAGGAAAATAACAGTTTTTTATTCTTAATTTAGTAATTATTAAACGAGTGAAAATTTGAAAAAATACAGAAAAAGCAATTCTAGTTCTCATTAACAGCAAAGAATACTTGAAATTTAAACCCTCAATTAGGACTTCCTGCTCTCTTTTGCAATTCAATTCCACGCCAAGGCAGGCCTCTTGTCAGTTCGGTAGACTTTTCAAGTCTGCCGAACTGACTTCTGTGCACTTCCTCCACCAGGGGCGTGCACAGAAATTTTGTGGCACATAACAAATGCCTTTTTCGGCCACCCTCCATATTGTTTACGCCTATTTTCAACCCTAGGTTTAAAAATATTGGGCCCCACTCTGGCTCGGGTCCGCCCTCCTCCCCCTAAAACTGTTATAAAACTTACACTGCACCGATTTGGAGTTCAACGTTGAGGGTTAATATGCATAATACATGTTAAGGCATAAAAAATGTCAATTTTGAGGGAAAACTGAAAAGGAGCATATGTTCCTTTGAGCCTTTCAAATTACCATTCCAAAATCATGAACAAACTATTTATGCACTAAAAATATTGAGAAAAAATTCATACCAGATATAACAGCAATTTTCCCTGAACCATGTTCTTCTAGTGCTATTCGTTCTGCTTCTTCCATCAACAATGTTCCAAATCCCTGATAAAAAAAAATGCACTACATTATAACTTCAACAAATAACCAATCAGGTACAATTTATAAGGGTAAACCTCTTATTTAGTAATGCTCAAATAGTGCATTTAAGTTCCTGATGCACATACTTAAATGTAATATGTTCATCAAGGAAAATAGTTTTTTTCATCTCTCCTTCTTGCAAAGATTTAGCTTTTCTTTTCATTTTTACAATATTTTCTATGGATTGCTGCTATGGAATTGCAAACTGCGACTTATTGTTTGTCAGACAGACGAACCTACAGTGCTTTATCCGTAGGTGAGAGATTGCTCAGAAAAGAGGGCTTTTGGAACAGCTACATCCCTCCGCAGATCAAGCTCAAAACACAATATCCTTTCTTATTTGAGTTTCACCGACTTGCTACAGACCTCGATGTCTTGAGCATCAGACAGCCCAATTTTAGACCGTCTATTTTCCTGGATACTTTAAATTACGCTACTGCTAATTTGGACTTGGTGTGCAGCCTCTTTGTAAACATTCTTCCTCACAGGCTTCTGCGCTGGCTACAATTCATGAAAGGTATCCATTTCAAGATTGGCTTCACGTCTATACCGATGGATCTGCCACAGCCTCCACAGGTAGGGCTGGTGCTGGCGCTTTTTCCAAATTTTTCAGCCTGAAGGAATCTCTTAATGCCTGGTCAGATAATTTTGATGGTGAAGTTTTTGCAATTTATATGTCCCTTAGGGCTGTCACTGAGCTCTCTTGCCAAAAAATTGTTATTTTTGTTGACTCCCAAGCTGCAATAGAGTCAATCACAGACTATAACCTTTTCCCAATAGAGACTGAGTTTGAATGTAAACTTATTATTAGTTCACTTCTTGAGACCGGTAAAGACGTTGTGCTCCAATGGATACCAAGCCACTGCGTCATCCATGGCAACGAGCAAGCCGACTTGTTGGCTAAAAAGGCTTCTACATTAAATCCACCTTGCCTCCCGATCCCTCTTCGAAACCCCAAGCGACATCTTGGGAGCAATATAAGGCTCAAAAGAATTTCATCTCTCCGTGGCATTGCCAGAGGAAAATCTTGGGCGCGTCTTCTTGAAGACCAAACAAGACTGCAACTTTCCCTTCTCCCTAGAGTTGAAGGGGTTACATCTTTTCGTCTCATTACTAGTCACGACTACTTACAAGCCCATCTTTTTAAAATCGGACTGGCCAGTTCCCCGCTCTGCCCACTAAGTGACGGGACTAAGCAAATGACAGGGGAACATCTTTTTGATTGCCCCGTTCTTCTCGACCTGCTCATGGATGTTGTCTTCAGGGAGCTTTCCCGCTCTGCTACTGCATTTCTGTTGTATTGGACTGCAAGGCGCCTTATGTCCAAAAGGATGTTGGCGGGCGTAAATTTAAAAAAAAAAATATTTTCTATGGAGAAGGCAAGCCAAAAAAAATCAAGTAAAAATTTTAACTCTTTGCATCGTAATGAAAAAGGCTTGCTCATTGTTTTGTGTTCACCCTTGTGTAAAGAACTTTGCATTGAATTCTTTAAAATATCGATAAAACCAAATTATGTTAGTTTTTAAAATCAAAATACAATAGTTGCTTTCAGTTTTTCAATCTTGATATCAAAACTACAATTAGGATTTTCTCACGGCACTTCAGTCCATCTCTATTTCTTCAGATAGGTACATAAGTGTGCCAAATAAGGCTACCATAATCAGGGTTGCCACGCAGCGGGAAAATCTGGAATTGTCAGGGAAAATGAAAATGGCTGAAAATCAGGGAAATGTCTGGGAAAATGAAAAATTGCATATTTCCGATCAATCTTGAAGCGCAGCCTGCGGTATATGACGTCAAAAAAAAACTTTCAACCTTGTTTTTTTCGCCGCCATTCCCATTCATCGTTTTGTCATTCCCCTCTTTCTTCTTCCCCTTGCAATTCTTTTTATCGACTCTCTGCCATTGACGCATGCGCCATACGCCATAGCAGTCGGCGGCAGGCGCAGAATGTTCTTCTTTTCTTCCTAGTTTGAGCGGGCTCTGTTTAAACGCTGCTTGTTTACGTCAGCAGTTCTGAAGTTGTTATGATACACAGCACATTGTTTTGTCTGCGAGTGCGACTGAAGTTCTTAATGAGCTGTAATAATCTTTTCATATTTTATATTATTTCTTTAAATTGATTAATGAAATCGTATTCTTCTAAACAATTTTGTTCTGTAAATTTAATTAATTAGACAGTTTTAAACTTAGAAAGTTTCTTTTTTACAGAAGTATCATAATCTTTTAGTATTTTAGTAGTGATCTTTAAAGACTTTCAATGCGCTTCTTTCTTTCAAAATAAAAGAAATCCGATTAAAAAAAATCTACACATCAAAGAAGTCTGATCATTGCTCAAAATTTAACTTTATGACAATGTGCCCACAGGAGTGATTATGGCGCAAGTTGCGCCATCAAAATTTGGGGGGGGGGATTTTTTAATTATTTATTCATATTATTTTACTTTATTATTTTTAATTGTGTGTGTGTATTTTATTGCGGGGGAGTGAGCACACTTTTCTTTCAAAACAATAATAATTAAAAATAAATAAATAGGAAAAAAATAAATAAAAAAAGAGGGTTAAAAATAAAAAAAAGCGCTAAAGCGTTCCGAAATATTGGGGGGAGGGTTGTGCCATTGAACTTGGGGGAGGGGTGGAGCACCCCTGTTTTATGAGCAACAAACAGGGGAAATATGTGAAGCTAAAAGATGCATGATTTTTTTACAGGCCAAAGTCTAAAAGCGCTGTGAATTCAATGGATTGGAGGGGTGGAAGGCAATAATTGAAAAAGTTTAGGTTTCATATTTTTTTAGTTCAGATTATTTTAGCAATTAACTTTATTTTCGTGATACAGATGTCACAATTGTTAATTTCGCAGTTCTTTCACTTGATGTAAGGCAGTGGCTCCTCGCTATTGAAAATTAGATATGCTACATTTACATTAATTCTTTATTACAGTTATTTGCTTCACTTGTGTTAGTACATTAGGGTAGTTCAAAAATACACTTAAAAAAAAGGTTTCTCCTAGAAAACAGGGCACCACTCAATGTTTTTAGACTTGTGGATAGTAAAATACTGGAAGAATTTTAACTTCCTATCCCAACTGAAAGCCGGTGCTCGACCCCCTCCCCAAACTTCTTAAGTATGGGGAGGGGGTTAAAAAAATACATTGAACTGAAAAAACAATGTTACACACTATAATCTACACGAGTTATATGCATATTCATTGCAATAAAATAATTGCTTACATAAAAAAAAACAGCTGGGGAAATTAAATGTTTCTAAATTTGTGACTTTTTCTATTCTAGGGCTAATGTTAAATTAAGGGGTCATTGAGCAACCTCTTAAAATTTGAGAAAGAAGCTAAAACTTTTACAGCACAATACTATTAGTAAGTTTAAAAAAGATAAGGGATGTCTTGGACTCGACCTAAGAGAAAAAAAAATTTGAACCACCCTTA
The DNA here is from genome assembly GCF_026930045.1 of Uloborus diversus. NCBI lineage: Eukaryota > Metazoa > Arthropoda > Arachnida > Araneae > Uloboridae > Uloborus > Uloborus diversus. The sequence continues at coordinate 237,064,200 of NC_072731.1, read as the reverse complement.
GTACATATTTTTGATTATTTCAGCTTGAGTAAATTAAATTTGGTAACCAAACGTTTGCAAAGTTTGAAAATGAGATAAGTTTTATCAAAATTTGAGATGTATATATTAATGTTGCAAAATGAATGTGGAGATCGATAACCTGGAATTTTTCTCAAAACCACCTGGAAATGTCAGGGAATTTCATTCTTGAACTTCCGTGGCAACCCTGATAATGTTCAAAAGCTAATATCTCGCTCCTTTGTAATTGAATAGCTGCGTCCTTTGCATATTCATCAAATGACTCATAAAAAAATAATAAAATAAAACCAAGTGAAAATTTAAGTTTTAGTAATATTTTTCAGCAGTAATTGTAGTTTATATCAAAACTACAATTAGGATTTCTCACGGCACCCCAGTCCATTTCTATTTTTTCGAGATAGGTGCATAAGTGTGCCAAATAAGGCTACCATAATGTTCAAACGCTAATATCTTGCTCCTTTGTAATTGAATAGCTGCGTCCTTTGCATATTCATCAAATGACTCATAAAAAAATAATAAAATAAAACCAAGTGAAAATTTAAGTTTTAGTAATATTTTTCAGCAGTAATTGTAGTTTATATCAAAACTACAATTAGGATTTCTCACGGCACCCCAGTCCATTTCTATTTTTTCGAGATAGGTGCATAAGTGTGCCAAATAAGGCTACCATAATGTTCAAACGCTAATATCTTGCTCCTTTGTAATTGAATAGCTGCGTCCTTTGCATATTCATCAAATGACTCATAAAAAAAAATAATAAAACCAAGTGAAAATTTAAGATTTAGTTATGTTTTTCAGCAGTAATTGTAGTTTATATCAAAACTATAATTAGGATTTTCTCACGGCACCCCAGTCCATCTCTATTTTTCGAGATAGGTGCATAACTGTGCCAAATAAGGCTACCATAACGTTCAAAAGCTAATATCTCGCTCCTTTGTAATTGAATAGCTGCGTCCTTTGCATATTCATCAAATGACTCATTAAAAAAAAAGTGAAAATTTAAGCTTTAGTTATGTTATTCAGCAGTTTTAGCAAAGAAAAGCGATTTGACTTTATTAGGTACATGGACCCTTATAAAGAAAACTCTGAGCAAAGATTACTTCACGCAGAATTGAAGACAAAAACGTCAAAAAGTACTATCAAACTAAAAGAATTGAAAGAGTCTTTAATAGCAATAAATATATACATTAAACCACATATGATAAAATTAAAAGCATTACCAAAAAATTACAAAAAATGTCATGTTCACTTTGATGAATTCTTTTTCATGATTGATAAAGTCACGATCTAACGAATTTTTACTACACTACATCAAAAAACAAAAATGCGGTGTTTCCTTATTGGTTTGTATGCCCTTATTTAGCAAACCCACTCAACATATACATTGAACACTTCCTGGCTCTCCTCGCTCTTCCTACGGCACCCAATTTGAGAACCCCCCCCCCCCCCCCCCCCCCCCATGTTCAAAAAAATTTTTCATCGCAAAAAGTAACACTATTCAGCGATACTTACCTGATGCTGAAATTTTGTTGGATCTCTAGCACTGACAGGCACTACGCTGCCATATCTATGAAATGGTTATGGAAATTTTTCAATTACGTTCAAAAAATTTTATAATGAAACAAGACTATTTCAGCACTGGTGGCTAACCATATCACAAAAAAGTGTTGACATTTTATTTACTTTTTGAAGTAAATACTGTTTCGTCTAGGAACTAAAAATTACATGCTTAATCAATGCCTTCAAAATAATTCTCAGTTCCCCAACATCAGATCATCATAGTTCCTAATTAAAAAATTTTTTAAAAAGTAGAAATGAACTGAACCATCATGCTAACAGTTGAAGAGATATGGATTTAATATATTTTTTAACAAATAGTTTTCTTTTATATATTGTTGCCTCAAAGCAACAATAGGATATCTTAGTGTTATTCCTGGGATTAGATGTCTTATTGTTGCTCTGAGGCGACGACGTATTCTCTTTTTAGAAATGAAATTTAAATGCTAGGAAATTATACTTAACATATTGCAGTCTTAGTTAATTGAGAGAGAGATTTCTCTGGTGTAGAATAACCCTTGTTGGTACACAGGAAAGTAGGCTTGTTTAGTTCTAGAGTGAAATTATAATTGAAATTCATTATTGTCTTCTTGAATATTTATATTCATCTTAGGGAAGTCAGTTTTTAACTAAAACTATAAAGTATATCAACTGTTACCTTTTAAAGTAAGAAATAACAACCTCAAAAAAGCACAAATTGCAGATTACTGCAGACACGTGTTTTAGCGTTACAAGGAATGCCTAATTCAGTGCAAAAAGTAATGAGCTTATGGATGAAAAGACATCCGACAAAAGCTTTTCATCCACAAGCTCATTACTTTTTGCACTGAAAAAGGTGTTCCTTGTAACGCCGAAACACGTGTCTGCAGTTATTTGCAATTTGAGCCTTTTTGACGTTGTTATTTCTTACTTTACTTTTCATCACTCAGGTATTTATTTATCTTACTTTATAGTTTATATAACCCAACTGAGAGAAAAAGAGAAATCTGTTAGAAATGAGACCCTATAAATTGTATTTGAGTTTTTAAAAAACTTGATATTTGTTGTCCTAAAAATGTCTTAAAATTTTATCAAAATTGTGTGCTAAAATTTTTGAAATCACCACTGTGACTCCTGATGTTGCTACAAGGAAAAGTAGGCATGTTGAAATTTATTATTGTATTATCTAAATTAATAAACAGATGGATATCACAAATATGTTTACTATAAAAAACTAAATATTAATGGAATGGTTTTTAAGCCCAAAATACTTAACTTATAAGTTCCTACTTAATGTTGAGTTACGGCATTTTGTCATTGCATAGCAGAATTATTTCTGTACTTGATATTTATGCATAAATCAAGACATTGAAAATTTGTATACATATGGCAGAAAAATTTCAATAACTTTCCATGAAAAAAAGAAGAAGATAAAGAAAGGATACACATGAAGTTCTCTCACAACTGAAACACCACCTTTCAGTTCTGGGCGAAAAGTATTGTCAGAACATTTTCTTAATCTTAGTAAGCCAACCAAAATATCTTGTTCTGGATCTTCATATGATAGAAATGTTTCCCATCCACCATTTGCAACATAATCGCGCCGAATCAACTGAATCTTTGTGTAAAAAGAGTAAATATTATAAAAAACAATACAAGTAGTTCCCCATATTTGAAGTTGAAATTCTCTACTTTGTCTCTTAAGGTTGTCTAAAAGTATTACAATTATTTCTCTTGCATTTAAACTTCAAAAAAATAAATAAATAAATAAATAAAATCAATTAAAAAAATAAGATCCAAGCTTTTTTATGGTCTCATACAATATGTTTTTTTTTTTTTTTTTTTTTTTTTTTTTTTATTGGTTAGCTTTAATACCTCTTAAAAGCTTTCACTTTTAATATTATAAACCCAAAGTCAGAAAGGGAGAAAATATTTTTCCTAGTTTTGTACATTTCTCAAACAAATCCTAAATTTAGTTTCTATTATAAACATATTTTCTTAATCTTTTGTCTTTCATTTAGCTCTTCTCTAATTTCTCAGTTTACATAGCAATTAAAATTTACATATGTATGTAGACTTAAAAATAAAAAGAAAACCCCAAAAAACAAACTTAATAACATAAAAATAAATAATACTAATAATTTAAAAAAAAACATTTACTCATTTTTTTAATTTCCTGATTTTTAAATTTTACCATGTTTTTCAATAAACCTAAATTTTATTTGATAATACAGTGAATGCCGGGTTGATTGAATCAGTAAATAATTGGATCAACCACTTCAATGAATCAAATTGTCAAAAACAGAATACAATCCAGCTTTATATTGAAATAACCGCTTTACTGAATCAGCCGCTTTATGGAATCAAAACTGTTTATAACAAACGTGATTCTTATAAGCGGCGGCCACTGTATTATGTATGAAACTTTCGAACAAAAAGAAAGTGTTTGAAAAGCAAGGGGAAAAGGAAACTCAAAATCTATTAGAAAACCAAAATATAAAAAATCTTACTTCATATGGTCTGATTTTGTTGTGAATTTCTTGAATTCCCACCTCTCGAGTTCTAACATCTCTACATTGCAAACCTAAATCTTTCATTCTAGCTAGTGCTAACTCTCGCAAATTACCATGTTCCACACCGGAACTTACAAGAGGCATTGGAATATCCCTAAAAGTTACACACAACTGTTATTGAAATCTATTTGATGGACAAAAACATACTTTAAATTTTGCAATTATTTTCGACAAAAATTACCTTTGCACCCTATACACTCTGGTCCAAGGTGGAATAAGGGACAAGATTCGAGCAATTAAATCAATTAGAACACTCGGTGGGTAACTCTTATATCTCCCTGTTTTCCACAGCTCATATAAACCAGTTCCTCTGATAACCAAAGTTGGGTAGATTTTCAAACCATCAGCTCGGAAAGCAGGATCTTCGAAAAATTGCTAAAAAGACGAAACAAAATATATAATTGTCCGAAATAAATTAACTTAATGAATATTAACCTAAATTGTTTGATTACAGGAGTTTCACTCAAGTGATTTATCGTGAGATGAATAAGCGAGTTTCCCTTATGCATGAAAATCGACTTTAAATTGCATATAAAGTTTTAAACTTAAAAAACTTCTTGTTCTTTTTAATCTGCTTACTTTCATTTACGCTCATTTTTTCCAACATATTAAAGAAAATAACTTTTGTACAAATAATGGGGGAATGTGCTTTTAAGTTAATTTCAATGTACCAAGTATTTATCAAGGTATCTTTGGCATCAACTATTTCAGTAGAATATCGACATCAGGGGTGCCTTGATGAGAGGTCATCATGACCTTCCAGAAGTTTTTCCTATAAGACAAATTTTGTCTAACGGTTCGGCAAATTTGTATACAGTTTGCAATATTGCAGTTTAAAAAATAAACAAATAAACGCTGCTGAATGTCTCTTCCCATTAGTTTTAGGTATGTGTGCCCGTTCTTATTTTATTATATTTGATAAAATATGGATTCTCCCCTCCTAAAAATTTTAGTTTGGGTGCCACATGTTATGGGTTAGTTTGGGGTCAACATGTTGGTTATATATCAGGATTGGCCAATACATATCAGTTGATTTTTAACATGATATATATCCAGTACTTATTTTAAAAATCTCATGATATTTTGATTTTTTTGATTTTTTTTTTCCACTAAGGTATATTTTCAATATAAAAAGTATATTAATCATTGTAATATTGTTCATTTATTATTAAAAATAACCAAAAAAGCATGTACTATATTTTTATGATGTATTAATACATCATTAATATAACAAAGTGATATAATATTCCTTTTTAACTTGTATTTTATAATCATGAAATTATTAGTAACGTAACAATTTTAATTCATATTAAAAGTGCCTAATTAAATATTAAACATTCCTCAGAAAAAAAGAAAATGTCTTATGACTGTGCACCGACTAATGTATATATTTATTTCTGAACCTTATAACTGTAAAAGTAGCTCACAGAAGAAAAATGTGTAAAACAGCTAATGCTAAATTAACTCCATTAAAATTAAATCGAAAAGTAAAATGAAATATTAGCTATAAATAACGAAAGAAACATTAATTTTAAGTCTACATATTGTAATTATAATATAAAAAATTAAAGAGTGATTTAAGGATGCATTTACTATTTTGAAGACTTTAGTTTGTGTTGGTTGAAAATATCTGATACATATCAAAATATCCTATATATATATATCCAAATATCAGATATTTTCGATATTTTCAAAAATATCATATTTTTAAACCCTGGTACACATATATATTTGTTAATTAATTTTTTCTAATTATAAATGACAACAATTGCGACAAAAGGGCTCAAGTAGTGAACAAGTAACCAAATAAGAGATCATTATAACTTCGCTGAGATAACCAGAAAAGTAAACTGCAATAGTTTGACAGGTTTAATGCAATTTAGCTATGGTCAGTGGTGCAGCAAGGAGGGTGGGGGGCATCCCACAGAGGCCTAGTTTCTAATATTACTGTCAATCCTAATACAGTAGCTAACAGGGTTGGCAAAAACCTGGGTTTAAAAAAAAACATAGACCCAGGGTTTGTTGGGTTTTTTTAAAAAAAACCAACTAAAGCTGGGTTTTTTAAAAGAAATGTGGGTTTTTTTTGTCTTTTTTTTTTCTAGAGAAAATGTGGGGTAGTAGCATATTGTAGCGTAACTATATGGACAAAGCACAAAAATTGTCTTGGGGTAAAAAAGCTTGAAAATTCAGCTTTTTCTGAAGAAAAGTAAAAAAGACGACGAAACCCAAGAATGGTGAAGTTCCTGATTTTTTTAGTTTCCATGATTATCAACAGTTAAGGCAAAGTTACTTCTCGAGTGATAAAATCTATTGTTCGTTTGTAATTACATTTTTTTTTTCATTTTACTTTTTTTGTATTTCATTTTGTTATGCAAAACTACTGTAGAATCTCAAGTAGTTTATCCCTTTTTACTGAATTTCAGCTTAATCAAGAAATTTCTTTGAATTTTATGTTGCCTGTTTTTCTATTTCTGTGTACAGAATAAGAAATATTAAACTTTTTAGTAAGATAATGAAAATACTGTACATCCTATTCTGTTTTCTGTCCGAATGTTTCTGAAACCTGTTAATTTCTAAAAAATATACCTTGTTTAGTCAAGATTTGTGACTTGTTGGTTTGCAGAAAATAATTCACATGAAAGCCTTTTAGCTAGAGTAGTTTCCTCTGTACAGTCTACAAATATTAAGAAAATCAGACTTGACAGGATTTAGTCAAGATAATTAGAGTTATTTATTGACCAGTTAAAGAAAAAAATATATATTTATTTGAAATCTTTGAAGTATTTTTTTAATGCTGTTAAGAGTTAAGAAATACTATTAACGTTCAAAATTCATTTTTTATGTCCATTGTCTGTGGTGAAGAACAAATAAAAAAGAAGTTTAAATTGTGAAAGTATTTAACTTAATTAATTTTTTAAAAAACTTCTCGGAAAATTTTTAAAAAAACCAAAAGTGGGCTAAATAATGGGTTTTTTTAAATGGGGTTTTTTCAAAAAAAAAACTATTAGGTCCAATCCGGCCAACCCTGGTAGCTAATACACATGTAAGGATATTTATGCTCCAAAAAAGGTAATTCTGGCATACATAATTGATACATAATTGAATTTACTTACTATAAACTGTTCTACATCTCTTTCAAAATCTACATTAGGTAAATCTGGCATCATATGAACCACAACTTTAAACCCACAGTCCTTAGCTAATTGAAAAGTTTCACACACCGCTTTAACTGTATGACCTCTGAAACAAAAGTTAATGTTTTATATTTTTACATTTAGAAATCCAAGGAAACTTTTTTAAAAAATCTTACCTGTTGGTGTCTCGAGCTACATCTTCATATACACTCTGAACTCCAATTTCTAGTCTAGTACAACCGTATTTTAACATATCACTACAAATATGAAAAGATAATGATTGTATTTCGAGATAGAAACGTACAGAACAATGCCAACAAAACATGGAAAATTAGACCAGGTGGTATTTAAAAGTTTTTAGAAAGATAATTAAAAGGTCCAATAATAAAAGTTTTTTTATAGATTATTAATTTTGTAAACTTACAAAATTAAGCTTAACTTTAGCAAGTTAAATTAAGTTTAACTTGCTAAAATTAAGCAAGAGAACAACAATCATGTGATGCTCTAATCTCCCATTTCCGTCTTCAAACTAAAATTTTAGAAACTGGCTTAAAAGGTATTTTTTTGGCAGCACTATCTTAATACAAATTGTCTTTATTATTACTTTCTTAAATCATAAAATAATTTTGCTAATTGACTGATAAAAACTAAATCTAAATTAGTCACATTGAAAAATAAAACATCAATACAAGTACGTCTTTTCTGACCTAATTTATAAAACTTTTCTCTTATTCAAAGGTAAAATACACTTTGAGTGCAGTTATACATGTTAAACAATTATACAGTTATGCCGACAGAGTGGTGTAGTGGTTAAGACGCTGACCTCTCACACCCAAAGCCGCAGGATCAAACCTGGCTCCAGTTGGCATCTTGTCAAGATGCAGAAAATCAACAGCATCCATGACGTATGATTATGCAGCGTGTAAAAGATCCCTGGAGTACTCACTTGGAATGGAGTACCCTTTGGCAAAATTTAATTCCTAGTGCAGTTTTGCATCAAATTTAGCCCAGGTGCCTCCATCTAGTGGGGAACTGTACGTCAAAATTCTCGTAGCAATGGCATCCCACTGATAGTGGTGCTACGTGAAAGAGTGGATACTATACCGGAGGATCACCGTAGGTCTGCAAAAGGCAATGCCTCTTCGCCAGCCCCATTAGAAAGAAAGACAAAATATATGTTAAACTGAAAACACAAGTAGCCCAAATCAAACACCCCTGATTTAAGGACTTGACTAATTTTCAAAACGTTTAAAAAAAATGAGGGGGAAAAATTAATATTAGTCTAAAAGTTTAAATAAAAAAAATCTGTGCACTTTTCTCTGTTCTTTTAATTGCATTGAGGATGTACGATTAGAAGTTCTGTCATAGCAGTAACTCTTCACTAACAATAGCAAAGATAGCATTTAATTTAATAAGCACCACATGTTCATAGTCGAGATAATCAACACTTAAAGTGTCATAGATTTGACTACTGCCATAAGATCTGCCATATCTGCAGGAAATGCAACACCTCAGAAATGAATCCTCATCATCTCTCTTGCCTAAAAGAAAGATATGAGCCCAGGGCCGATCCTAGCAGGTGTGCAGAGTGTGCGCCGCACAAGGGCGGCCAATGCAAGGGGCGGCCGCAGGACGCATCATATAGTTCTTATAATCAAGCAAAATTCCTCAAGAATTTCTCGCAAGATAACTCATAATAAGTAGAATAAATATGCTGATTTTTAAATGTTCAATTGTCAAAGTATGTGTCGATTTCCCGACAGCATAGCATAGTTTAAGAAAAATAGAAGGTTAGGGAACATTGTGTTGGTTCATTGTCCATTAATATCTGCTCTTAACACACATGCTTCATTTGGTTGCAAAGTTTGTGAAAGAACCGGTAATCAGGCATGGATACAGGAGAGGGGAAAGGCCCCCCTTCTGAAGCATGAAATGGTGCCGTCTAAAAGGAACACCGAGGGCGGCCACTAATGTTTACCCCCCCCCCCCCCCCAAGCTTTAATAGACCTAAACAATGAAGACATATTTTATTTATTTAAAAAAAGCTATACTGATTAGGTACTCTCGCAAGCATTTCAAACAACAAACTATGTAACAACTGTGTTTAACAATCGTGGATGCGTGGGCAGAAAGTGGAAAATTGCGACTCCTTTGAGAATAACATATATGAATGACGAACTAAAATATTGTACTTTTCCCCCTGTACGACAATTTTTCTGATTAAAATCTTGAATGAACTGCCCGGTTTCAGATTAGGTAGGAGGACAGGGCTCTTGCCCCGGGTAGCAAATTTAAATGTAGCTCCAAAACGGAGATCCAAAAGGATGCCATGACCTCCTTGACGAAACTAAAGAAGGCTTAAAATTGCATTTCTAGGACTTAACTTTCGGAAAATTTCGCTGGTTGAACCATCGATCTTAGGGACCCAATTAAGGGAAGTCAGTACCCTAAATACTTTCAAAAATTCGATTTTTTGATTTTTATATATTTTGAAACTCCATTTCAATACCTTTTTAATGATACAAATTTCTTGATCGTGCTCATAGTAAAAGTAAGTTAAAATAAGCTTTAAAAAAATGTAAGCCTATTTTGATGAGGTATGATTTTCTCCTTTAATAAATTGCAGTATCTCAAAATGGTATTTTTGAAATTAAATGTTCCTTTTTCTCATAAACTAAATTGTGTTAGGCTTTGAAATTTTTACCACCTATTCCATACATCTAATTGCATATACTGAAGTAAATTTTTTCTCATTTTCGAAAAATATTTTTTTATAGAGCTGATTTCGTGCTGCAAAATGGCATTTTTTGAAAAAAAAAAAAAAAAATACAGTGACTTACACATTAGAATTTGTTTAAAAAAACTAAGCTTTCTTTCTGTAAAACTTTACTTCAGTGTAGAGAAAAGAGTATTTAAGGTACAGAAAATATTTCATAATTGTATGTTTAATACATTTTCAGAAAAAGGTACATGAACCTATGCAAATTAACATTGACGGTACTGACTCCCCTTAAGTCTGATTCACCTCTTCCACCTTAACTTAATCAAGCATAGCCTAAAAATGTTGGCCCCAAAATCCAAAACGTGTTTTCAAACGACAGCCCTTCCTATCATCAAACGTCATATAAAATTGCTTTGGCATTTTTCGAAATTTTTCCAGTGGAGGACCCCGAAATCTATTCGCAATCATTACTACCAAAGACAGTCTCAATTAGCATCTTTAGAGAAGCCCCTAATTCCACCCCCTCTCACTTAATGTATTGAAAAATAAACTAAAATTGCGTTTTTCAAACATCAGTTTCGAGAACTTTTGGGGAAAGACCCCGGATCCCCCTTTTCTCCAACGCAATCACTATACCTGAAAATTTCGTTTTTAGACTGTTCCGTGGAGCCACAGTTTCCTGCCTAAACTAGCCTGAAATTGACTTCAGTTTCAAAAACACAGTTCGTGAGGGCATACTGAACCCCCGCCCGCTCTTAGTCCCATCGTTATCAAACAATGCTTAAAATACGATTTTGGGTCTTATATTTCTAAAGAATTCCGGAGGAGAACGGTGAAAAATATCTGAAAGATCCGTAGAAGCTTCCCAGTTTTGTTAACGTCACCAAAGATAATATAAAATTGCGATTTTAGAAATATCCACTTAAGAGCCCCAAAATCCTTCCTTCCCAAAAATAGCCTATAATGGGTTTCAGTTCTGAAAAATATTTTGGTTCGTAATATTTTCACGTTTCCCCTATTGTTTTCAAATCTTGTCAAAAATGGGTTTTAAAAAAAATGGTGCCGAGAAATTACCGGAGGATAGCCGCCAGATCCCCTACCGCCACCAAAGACAGCCTAAATTTGCGTTTTAAACATATTTTGAAATCTTTCGATGGAAGACGATTGAATCTCCCTCCCTCTTGCAATGTCAACATAGGTAACCCAAAATTGCGGGTTTAAAATGTCAGTTTCGGAGATTTTTCTTGAAGAACGCCGATCCTTCCTAAGCTACGGTCCTAAAAAATAGCTTCAAATTGTTTTTAGTTTTGAAAGAATTTTAGGAAAGAACTGCAACATTACTTTCACCTAACGTATCGAAAAAGATCCTAAAATTGCCATATTTGACGTCAATTTCGAAAATTTCTCCATGCACCTTAAATATAGGTACTTGACTCTTTTGTCCTTGCAACCAAACACAACTAAAAATTAACTAAAGATATTTTTCATACGCCAATTTCGATAATTTTCTTGGAGCAATCCTCCTCCCCTGAACCCCTAACACCTCCCCCCACGCTTCCCCTTCCTCCGTCCCTTCTCTGATGTCACCGAAGAAAGACTATAAAATGCGTTTTTACGACTGGTAAATTTTGGTATCTATTACTTTCTTCAAAGATATAAATTGTACCTAAGGAGTTTCTTGCTATAAAAAATGTGTTCCTTTTTATAAGATATTTTTCTGCCCCCCCCCCCTTTTTTTAAATTCGAACTTGGCATTTAAAGAAAGAAGAATTTAAAGAAAGATTTATATAGACGTGTTAAAGATTAGTCAAAATATGCAAATTACTCTTAAGGGGCGGCACATTAGGTCTTTGCACACGGGCGGCCGACACCCTAGGATCGGCCCTGTATGAGCCTAAGTCTTTTTCTAGTTTTGGACTTTTTGGACGTCTTTGATCTCATGGAGTTAGTCTAGCTTATTGGTTAGATCAGTAAGGATATGCAACAACTTTTTTAAACTTGTCCCAAAAGAAGAATTCTAATAGAGTGACATTCACTGAGAAATCCACTGACCAGGCAATCAAGCTACAAAGTTGGTCAATGAAAGATTGTATTAAAATTTTCTTTAACATTCTACTCTCAGTGGACAGGGTTTTGATAGAAAATAACAATGGGTTGTAAATGCTTCAATTGGGGGTAACTGCAAAAAGTTGTAACATATCTAGGTACAAGTTTGCAATCACACAAAGAAAAAATTACAAACTAGTGCACACCAACACCACACATTGACTTTTGGGCAGGGTTGGCTTTTTGCCGGCAGAAACTGGTTTTTGGCCTGCCAGTGGCAGAAACTGGTTATAACCGGTAAAAACCGGCAGAAACTGGTAGATACTGGCAAAAACTAGAAAACGTTTTTAATAGCTCTAGGAATTACTAATGACAGGCAATTAAGTAAAATAAAAAATATAACTCCATTTTGTCATTGCAAAAACTTAATATAATAGTTATTTAATAATTAGTGTAAAAATATGTTAAATAACAAGACTGACATTTCCAAAGCAAAGTAAAATTTATCATAGTTGAAATTGCTATGTGTTAGAAATTTTAGCCTTGTATTGTTGTAGGTAACAAATTTTTCAGTTTGTTGTTTATAATTATTTTGTTTGCATTTAATATAAAGTGTAATATATATATATATATATATATATATATATATATATATATATATATATATATATATATAAAATAATAATAAAAGTGAAAAATATTGAAAAGACCACACCAAGAGCCCATAGATGCGCATCGCAGCAAAACTAAAAAGCCAAGTAAATATAAAATTAAGCAAACAGAATTACAAATATTAAACAAATTATAAATAACAAATGATGATAAAAGGAAAGATGCAAACAGCTATTAAGTAGGAATAGAAAAAGAGTGAATCCAGAGCTCATCAGCCGTGGAGGATTCATTAATTATGGTCAAAAGACCAAAATTTTAACTATAAACTAGAAGAGAATGCTTAAGCTCCAGTACATGTAATATAGAGTAACAATGGGCAAACGCACCACTTGTTAAGCTAAAAACAATAAACTAGAGCTCAAACCTAAAACTAAAAGCAGGGGGTTTAGCCTCGACTAATTAGGAAAACAAGTTCCGATAATTAGCCTTCCACGGGACAGTACCTGCCAATAACAAAATTGTCTTACCTTGAAATCCAAGTAAACATATCCAGTCTGTTCGTTGTTCAGCATGATAAAAAAGCCTATCCATACGTCAACAAAACATTAAAAATATAAAAACCATGTCCAAAAAAACAGTCCAAAGACGTACCAGGTCGCCTGTTTCGCACGTGTAAAAATTTTATCCACTACGGTGATTCATAAAAAAATGGTTTGTCACGGTTGTATCATACATTTACACAGTTAAACAGTTTCAAAAGAAGCGAAATGTTCATCGAAGGCTATACTTAAGCAGATGTTTTCAACTAGATTTTTAGGGAAGTTATTATGAAAAAGTAAGTTTTTGAGTACTGAAATTTCTTGCTTAAATGCAGAAATGGTGTTGCAAATTCTTTTAATTCTGATAGCTTGCGAAACAATAATGCCAATAAAAACCTTTTTACTAAGGCAGGAGGAGAAATCTTGTAAACTGTTAACTGCGAAATTGAATTCACGTCTTTTATCATAGATTGTAGTGGAACAATTTGAGTCAATTTGTATGTTGATATCCAAGAAATTAAAGCTATTATGATTAGAATTGGTCTTTTTGAGCATTAATGAACTATGATAAATAGTTTTGCTGAGTTCAGAAAAATTAGGAAAATTTATACACAAAAGGTCATCAATGTATCTACAACAAAGAGGTGTAGAGGAAGGATTGTCAATTAAATATTTTCGTTCATAATATAATCAATTTCGCAGTTAACAGTTTACAAGATTTCTCCTCCTGCCTTAGTAAAAAGGTTTTTATTGGCATTATTGTTTCGCAAGCTATCAGAATTAAAAGAATTTGCAACACCATTTCTGCATTTAAGCAAGAAATTTCAGTACTCAAAAACTTACTTTTTCATAATAACTTCCCTAAAAATCTAGTTGAAAACATCTGCTTAAGTATAGCCTTCGATGAACATTTCGCTTCTTTTGAAACTGTTTAACTGTGTAAATGTATGATACAACCGTGACAAACCATTTTTTTATGAATCACCGTAGTGGATAAAATTTTTACACGTGCGAAACAGGCGACCTGGTACGTCTTTGGACTGTTTTTTTGGACATGGTTTTTATATTTTTAATGTTTTGTTGACGTATGGATAGGCTTTTTTATCATGCTGAACAACGGACTGGATATGTTTACTTGGATTTCAAGGTAAGACAATTTTGTTATTGGCAGGTACTGTCCCGTGGAAGGCTAATTATCGGAACTTGTTTTCCTAATTAGTCGAGGCGAAACCCCCTGCTTTTAGTTTTAGGTTTGAGCTCTAGTTTATTGTTTTTAGCTTAACAAGTGGTGCGTTTGCCCATAGTTACTCTATATTACATGTACTGGAGCTTAAGCATTCTCTTCTAGTTTATAGTTAAAATTTTGGTCTTTTGACCATAATTAATGAATCCTCCACGGCTGATGAGCTCTGGATTCACTCTTTTTCTATTCCTACTTAATAGCTGTTTGCATCTTTCCTTTTTCATCATTTGTTATTTATAATTTGTTTAATATTTGTAATTCTGTTTGCTTAATTTTATATATATATATATATATATATATATATATATATATATCAAATATTTAAAAAAATACAGATTTGTTTTATTTCATTAAACTCTAAAATTCAAGAACTTCTCATTTTACACTTAATATAACTGAATAAAGCTATTCTCAAAGAGCTTAATCAAGCAGTTACTGATAATCATTTACTCGCCTATATGCTCCATCCAAAGTATTTGGGAGCAAATTTATCATGTAATCAAGAAGAAAGTGCTCGCACTTTACTCACAAATATTAACCCTGATTATGTACCTTATACCATTGCTTTACAAAACAAATCGGCCCCTTATCCCAAAATCTATTTTTCCAATCACGTTGTAACAACTACTCCAAATACTGTATGGTGATCCAGTTTGAAAAAATGTGCTATAGATGAAAGTTATGTGAATCTTGCTTGTTCTTTGAGGATAATGCCAGCTAGTTCTGCTGGGATTGAAAGAATCTTCTCAAATTTCTCTTTTGTGCACAACAAATTGGGAAATTGGTTAGGTTTAGAAACAGCGTCAAAACTTTTATTTTGTTACAGGCTGCTGCATTGGGAAAACAATGTAAAATTTGATTTTGAATGGTGATAGTGTTGTAAATAAATTGTATTTGGGTTAATATTTAATCATTTTTCTTATACATTTTCTATTGTATGTCAGGAGTTGCATTTATGTCATTTTTTGAGTTTCTGCCATAAATGTGGCAGAAAGGGGTTTTTGCCATGCCCGTTTTAACCGGTTTCTACCAGTGGTTTTTACATCCTCGGCAGAAATCTGCCAACCCTGCTTTTGGGCTGTTTCTCTCCACTTCATGCACTGCATGGAGATTTTCAGAGAACCCAATTCTACAACAGTTTTCATTGACTTTGTAAGAGAAATGAAATGTTGCCTCATCTGAAAAAATGAACTGGTTGAGACAATCATATTAATTTTGGATATGAGCTAACCTGTACACATGCTGATTTTTGTGTGCATGCAGCTTCTGTTTTTCAATGAAGACCATTGTGAACTGTTGACAGTGGCCTAGCTAATCTGCAGCCGCTTTTCTGATCAAGTTGTGAGGGTTTTGAGCCAAAGCTTGCTTTACCACTTTCATATGTTCATTCAAAACTGCATGCTTAATATCTTTATCTGTTTTCAGTTAACTTGTAGGTTTAAAGAAAGTTCACATCTGCTTCTTAAAAGTTTTTAAAAATCTGGTGGACTTCTCTTGCACCCTGATCTAAACATTCTTTGCATTACTATTATAATTTTGTTTTTAAGTTACAACAGAACAATATGTGTACAGAACATGTACTGAAAAAACAATGTACAGAACACATATAAGAAACAAAAGAATTAAAGTTATCTTCAGTTACAAAATCAAACTAATTTCATTTTAGAAACAAAGGTGCTATAGAAGAAAAACATCAAAAATCTAGATTAAAAATATTTATACACACATTTTTTCTTGTAATACTCACCTAAGATGTCTCTTTAAACAGTAATCTGGTCTTGTTTCAATTGTTATTCCTATGCATTTGGTTTTGGACCTTTCACTGTATTTTACAGCTTCGTCCACACATGTGCTTGAGTTGCCAGATAAAGCATCATGAAGATTTCGAATAAAATAATCACGATAGTCTTCAGGCAAAGCCATAAATGTTCCTCCCATTACTATAAACTCTACTTTATCGACATCATGGCCTAATTGTTTTAACTGGAAAGAAAGAACACACAATATAACTGAAACACATCATCTTCCCATAATTATAAATACATCCATAAGATAGCTCTGCTGTGCAAATCTTAAAAAATTCATTGCAAACAACATTATTTTGAAACCAAACATCCCCCCTCCCCCCCCCCAGACTTAAAAGTGAACAGTGTTTAAAATTATTTTTAAAAGGTATGAGAGACATATCAGGGTTTAAGCTGAGTTCAAAAATTTTTTAGCAAAAATGCTTAAGTTGAAAAAACGTTTTAGTGATATGTTAAAATGTCGAGAGTTAATGAATACCATCTTCCAAAATTCCTCAGTGTTTCATCTCCTATGAAAACTTAACTCAATACATATTTAGTTATGGCATCTTTGAAGCCTCTAAATACACAGTAAATATTTTTCTTATTTTTGATTTGAAAAAAATCGTACTTATTATTAAGAAAACACAAGTTTTTGATTTAAAAATCGCAACAACTCTATTATCTCCAATAATGCAGCTATTGGGGGGACATAATTCCCATTAAAACTAAGTAACACTGTTGCACTGTATAATAATTTAAACATCTTTGCTGAGGTTTATAATAAGATTAAACTTACCATTGCCATGCTTGGTTCCTTTTTTTCTTTTTGAGCAAAAAAGCAAAAATGCATTTCTCCATTTTTGTAATATAAACAGCATTTTTGCATTTTGCGAAATACGCGACCATAGCGGAAATTTTGGTACATATATAACAAGAAGTTCTGTTCAGAAATAAACGAGCCTACTTTCCAGTATACTAATCGACTTTCTAGTATCTGACCAATATTCTCACAATTTGCTAAAATCAAAAATTATTTCAAACATAACTTTTTAACATTTTAACATGATTTGTAGAAATAAAATATGCCTTCAATAGGTGTGTAAAAAATAAATAACGAACAAATAAAGTTAGCCCTTTTAAACAAAGCCAAGAAGTTCTGTTCAGAACTAAACGAGCCTACTTTCCTGTATACCATTCGACTTTCTAGTATCTGATCAATATTCTCACAATTTGCTAAAATCAAAAATTATTTCAAACGTAACTTTTTAACATTTTAACCTGATTTGTAGAAATAAAATATGCCTTCAATAGGTGTGTAAAAAGTAAATAACGAACAAATAAAGTTAGCCCTTTTAAACAAAGCAATTAATGTACTTTTTTCCATTAAAAAAATCTTCAATCACTTTCACAAAAAGAAAAAGAAGGAAAAATAATAAGCTCATTAAAATAAATACATTATGTCAAAAGAAAAAAAAATTGTTTTTCCCATGTTGCCAAAAAATAATTTTAAAAAATGAAAAAATGTATGTTTAAAATAAATTTAAAAAAAAAACAAAAAGAGGTCAACTTAAAGAAATAATTTTCATTATCAATAAAAAAAATTATTTGCGCATATCTTTACGTAGAAACATAAAAAACTCCAAATTCCTCCGCTAAACACTGAATTCATATAATAAAACTTCAGTGTGAAAATAAAAACAATCGGAGTTGGAATCTGTCATTTTCCCTGAAAGACCGCAACTCTGCCATTGTTTTTGGAGTTGGAGTCAGACTTATTTTGGGATAAAAGAGTCGGGGTCGGAGTGGAAGACTTTACATTTCCAAGAGTTGGAGTCGGTCATTTCCACTACGTGTCTATTTTTTCACCAAAGGTACGGAGGCAGAGTCCATCTAATTTTCTGGTACAGGAATCGGATTTGGAGTCGACTGCCCTAAAATTCTAGGAGCTTGAGTCGGGAGTTAATCATCAACGGCTATTTTTAACAAAATTTGTTTGAAGTAAATCTGTCTTTAAGTGTGGGATCTATATCGACTTTTAGTTTCGCCATAGGCGCTAATGTTAAGGGATTTGAATTGTTCAAAATTGAATAGAAAATTGTTCATATTAAAAAATATATATTTTTTCTATCCATGCTCTTCTTCAAAAACTTTTTCCTAGAAAGTTTGTTTGAAGCAAATTTGCCTCTAAGTTTGGAATCTATATTTGCCTTGAATTTCTCCGTAGGCGCTAACGTTAAGTTTTTTTTTAAACTGTTCAAAATTGCATGAAAAATTGTTCGAATAAAAAATTGAAATACAGGAATAAGGTGTCCTCACGGAGATCTTTCGAACAAAGAAATATTGTTCGAATCGGGCTAATCACTCAAAAGGTATTAGTAGGGGACAGACAGCAGACAGACGGACCGACATACATTTTTCCCCATCTCAATACATTACTTTCCAATTTTTAATTTTTCAATATTTATTTAAATATTTTATTTATTTTTGACTTTTTCTTTCTTTTGCAATATTTTAAAGATGCATAAAGCCTTCTTTCACGCTTTTTTCTTCTTTTTCTGACTTTTACTGGGAAAGTGGGGTAAAAATTGGGTAAACATTTGCATCATTTTTATATTTTTGAAATAATGTATGTCTGTGAGAAAGAAAGATTAAACTCATCAAAGAATAATGATGAAGATTGTAGTAAAACAAGCAAAAACATCACAAAGCTTACAAAACTTTCAGTCATTACTACATAAAATTTAGTACCTGTTCAAGTCTATGTCTTGTTTGCAGGAAAGGATTGTATCTAGCTCGTATAGCTCTCATGGAAGTCGGCTAAAAAATCAAATTCTTTTATTGGTAACTCCTCCTTTAATCAAAACAATTTCAGCAGTTGAACATCTTTACATATTTATAATAAAGAAAAACACATATATTGTCAGATTTTTTTTGTTTATTAAATAGATAACTATAGTGTGACAAAACACTCTGATCCAGATCACCTTATATGTAGATTTTTCAAAGATATAAAAAAAATTAAGGGTCTGTCAAGTTAAAGGTGGTAAACCTCTGATACAAAGTAGAGACAAAAGAGAAAACATGTAATATTTAATTCCAACACCACATATACACTGACATACGTACATAACACAATTCATTCAATGCTGCAGTGTAAGTAGTACGTACAAATTCAGCATATTGTAAAACATAATTTATAAAGAATTTAGAATGCAACAACTTGCAAATAAACATTAAAGGTATATCTGGCTTTTATATAGGTACAATGTGTAATCTAGTACATAAATTTTTACCAAATTTTGTTATTTACCTCGTATCCAGTATATGATTGAGTGGAGTATTCAAAATCAGAATCAGGACCTCCAGGACAGTATCTAAAATTGAAAAGGGATTAGAATTAATATCAAAATAATCTTCACTTAATTTCAGCAAACAGCAGATTTTGGAAATGCAAATATTCAGTCAGCAAATCATTTTCTTGCTGAAGAAAATTTAATTCTGTTCTTTTTTTTTAAACTAGGAAAACAAGAAAAAAAATTCTTTTCCACCTGTAAAATAGCTTTAAAACAAGCTAAACAGTAAAAAAAGGAATGTAGTCAAAATTTTGTACAGTAAAACCTGTAAAGTTGACCACCCTTGTAAGTTTACCACCTGTCTAAGTTGACCTCTATTTTCAGGCACAGAGAAGTAGTCCTTATCACATAAATCACCATCTATAAGTTGACCACTAAAGTAGAGTGCCACAAGTGGTCAACTTACACAGGTTTCACTGTACTAAAATATGAGTACAAGTACAATCTATTTTTATGTTACGCAATGGAAAATTTCAAAAAAATCAATGTCTTCCCTTGCATAAGTTTTTTTTTTTCCTCATTTTGATTTATCTACATACTAATAAGCTAACTTATTTTTCATTCCTTTAAAAAGGGAAAAGAAATTAGAAAACTGCAGTGTTAAAAAAAAAAGAGTAGAGGAATTTCTTCAATTAAAATTGAACAATTCCGTTGAGTTATAGAACCAAACTAAGCTGTCAATATGACACAAAAATAAATAATTGAAATAATCATCATTGACCTTTATTAATGAATGTATTTTGACACTTTCAGTGGTATCCCAAGCAACCACCATCTTTTGCACTTATAATTTGCTAACAGGCCAAGCATGAAGTGCCCCTACGAATAGGATTTCCAGACATCCAGATTTCATACCTCTACTGCATTGAAAAAAGTCCGGGTTTGAAGATTCTATTCAAAAAATGTTAATACATGATTGATTATTACTAATTTTAATAATGTTTTAATTTTCTGTTCTGTCTATTTTAGTCAATAAGCTTTATATTACTTAATAATAATCAAGTTTAGGAAACAAACTAACCCCCCTTGATTGATCATGTTGTCACTGAATAACCATAAATTAGAAGGAAAAAAATGAAAAATATTTTCCAAGAGAAAAGACGATAAACTCTGATAAGGTATGACTTTACTTTGTAAAAAGCCATAATTTAGCCTAAAGAGGTGCTAAAAGATTTTCACTTTAATGTTCAACTAAATTAAAAGTTATATTTTCTTCTCCTTTTTGAATTTGGAGTTATTGAACATAATTTATAGCAAAACACATATGGCAAAACAGGGTTTGCTTGATATATATCATGATATATATCACAATATATATCCGATATTTATTTTGAAAATATAGTGATATTTTGATATTTTCAATATTTATTTTTTCAACCATAGTATTTTCAATATAAAAATTATATTAATCATAGTAATATTGTTCATTCATTTTTGAAAATTACCAAAAAGTTATGTACTATATTTTTATGATGTATTAACACATCATTAATGTAACAAAGTAATATAGCATTCCTTTTGTATTTTATATTCATAAAATTATTAGTAATGTGACAATTTTAATTCTGATTAATAGTGCGTAATTTAATATTAAACGTTGGTAAGAAAAAAAGAAAATGTCCTATGATTGTGCACCAACTAATACATATTTTTTATTTCTCAATCATATTGTAACTACGTAAAACTAGCTAACAGAAGAAAAATGAGTAAACAGTTAATGCTAAATTAATTCCATTAAAATAGGTTAAAATGTCGAATGAAATGTTAGATATGAATAATAAAAGAAACCTTAATTTTAAGTCAGTAGTTTTATTGTAAACCATATAAGAAATTAAAGAGTTTTGAAGATGCATTTACTGTTTTGAAGACTTGAGTTTGGGCTGATTGAAAATATCGGTTACATAACAAAATATCCCATATATCAAAATATCGGATATTTTTGATATTTTCGAACCCTGGGCAAAACACATATGAACTGTTTAAAAAATCAAGTTCTATAAAATGTAAAAATACCTGAATGTTCAAGGCACATAAAGTTTTGATCTTACTTAGACCCCCCCCCCACTCCCCTCATAATGATAAAGGTGTTTGGATTTGCCCTTGCAATGTAAGTTATAATAATCCTGCCTATGGAGAATTTAAAATATTATTTTAACTTACACACAAACATTTCCAGTCATGTTGATATGAGGACAGCGATGAGGTTTGCACATAACAGCTACTACAGCAATCTAGATAGGAAAAGAAAAATTTAAAACCACAATTAAAAAATATCCTGATACTAAGAATAAGTTGAGTGCATAAGACAGTTACCCCACTAGCTGTTCTCACAGGCTTGGCTTTCAGTTTTGGAAGAAGTACCTACAAAAATTATCATAAAAAGTGTATTAGCATTTTACAGGTTTAAGAAGTAAACATATAAAATCATGCTAACACCGGTGACAAAGAAACCTTTGTACTTACTTAGATTGGAATGCAACTAAATATTTCTACAAAAGTATTTTCCCTTCAGCATAAAAGCTTCACTTCAGCTCAAAAACTTTTGGAGGAAATACTTTTAAGACAAAAGAAAAGCTATTCCACGAAGATTTTGCTGCTTTAACTAAATATTGATTGTTGTGTCATTTAGCTCATCAAGAATTTTCCACTTTCGATAATTCTGTTTATCATGCTATTAATATTTTTTCCTCACCAGAACTTCTTAATGCTCAACTTATCTACCTAAGACAGGGGTTCCAAAGCTTTTCTGACTTGAGGCACCCTTTGAGGAATTAAAATTTTTCTCAGGCCACCCCTGTGTATCACAAATATGTATACATACTGGAAAATTGCCCGTCAAGGTATGACGGATGAAAATTGCTTCTACATTTGAATGAAGATATTGCCTGTTTTGTGATATTTTGATAGTTGAAATTGCAACCCTAACTCCAGTGGATGAACCCTAAACTCCAGTAGGTAGCATTCATTGTTGACCGTTTTTTCGTTTCTTCATTCCCCTGAAATGACACAGTCTTACCAGTAAAACAGTTTAGTGATCGGATCGATTTCAGCCTTGTCACAATAAAGCCTTTCCCTGCAAGTTAAACCTTTCTAAAACATATCAAATTATCAAGCCGTGCCGTGAGTTTCATTGTTGAAACATGCGGTTACTCGATCATCAGCTATTATGTATATGAGGATATGTTGATACCATTTACAATTCTTGGCACCTAATTTAGGAACCTCTGACCTAAGAGACGATTGAGACTTAAAGCTCTAGACTGGGATTTCTGAATGGTAGACACTGGTGACTAGAGTCACAAAAGTTGCTGGCCATTTTGCCCTTTTGGTTGTCATTTTTTATGTATACTCATAGCACAAAAAGTGAATATATTGCCCACATGTAAATTCAATTTGAATTCCGAGCTCTACTATCCCTGGCTAGAGACATCCAGTTTATTACTTCTAAAATTTTAATGTCTTTTCCCAAACAGTCGAGCCACCTAAGTTTAGATCTTCCTCTTTTGGGTGTTGCAGAATGGTCTGGCTTTCATGCATTCCTCACAGATGTCCTGCCCATTTTATTCTCTGAATCGTGATGCAATTGACTATTTCTGGTTCTTTAAATGATTTGTAAGAATCAGAGTTGGTTCTTCTTCTCCAGATATTGTTACATTTTAGACAGCCACGGCTCTAGTAATTTTGCCGCCCCAGGCTTTAATCGGCCTGGTGCCTCGCCTCCTTGTCTTAATATTATATTTATATATGTATATATATATATATTTAATCTTCAAGCACTCTCATGCACTGCTGCAATTTCGGTAGCAAAGAAAAAAACTAAGGAATAAATTTCGTTTTTTATTTTTTCTTCTTTTTTTACCCCTTTACAATTTGCCATCATGAAATTTGCCGTCCAGGCAGCGTCGCTACCCCAAGAGCCTGATTTTAGATCATCAAAAAAAACTTCTCAAAATTTTACAAAAATGATGTTTTTAACTTTTTCCGTTATTTTCCAAGACCCCGCAGAGTAAGTAAGAATGGATCTTATTAAGCTTTTATAAATTAAATTCATTGTTTTTCTGATGGTGAAGTTGGACTTCAAGTACTTTTTAAGACCGAAACAAACATTGATTAGCCGCTGTGACTCTACTACAGATCTCAAGCATTATATTATTGAGAGTATCGACTCCCAATTCCTTTTTTTAACGAAAACACTATCAAAAAATGAGCAGTTCTTTAAATTTTAAAGAAGTTCTGTATTTATTGTCATTTATAAGTTGTTCTCATTTGTCTTTTTTATTTTTTTACTTTTTTAAAAATTTGGGAAAATGTATAAAAAATATTTTTTTATGGAAATAATGAAAATATATAAGAAATGGAATAAAAGACAAATAAAAAAAAATAAGAATGGGAGAAGAGATATCAATTATGCCAATGAAAAGCATGAGCCCAAAATAAAAAATAAAGAATACTTATGACACCTTAAAATTAAAATAATTTGAACAAAAAGGTTTTAACAATATTTCTGCTGGAGGAATGTAAAGAGAAGTATTTTCAAATTTGTCATTTTAGTATGGAATCCAAAACTTGTTTCTTCAGACATCTCAAAAACTCATTTCTGCAGATACTGCAAAGGCAGATTTATAGATTAAAATTATTTGACCATGACCCTAAAAAAGATAAAAATATTGTAATTAAATCTTTTCTCATTAAAATTTACTCCTTTCCCTTTTAGAATTTCATCCAGTCTTTTATTATTACGCACTTAACCAGATATTTAACACTAGAGTTACGGGAGGGGTCACTCTGACCCGGATCACGCTTTTTTTGCTAACTGCTTCTCTGTATTTTCATAAAAAGCTTAATCATTCCTTGACTATTCCTAAATCATCATGCTGCATAATAATATAAAGCTTTCAAGTAAATGCATTTCTTTTTAACCTGAACTAAGAAAACTCGATATAAAGGGGCTCCAGACCTAGAAGCATGGGCAGGTGTTATTTTGACCCCTTTCAGATTAAAAAAAAAAAGATATTCAAATGTATTTATTGATGCTGATGCAGAGCAGAAGCTCAAAAGTGTTTCCTGGAACATATCATTGCAAGAATTTGAAACATTCATTATGTTTTTGTACATAAAAGGGAGCGTTAGCTGCTAGTTTCTGAAATGCAATTGAGATGGCACTTGTTATTTTAAGAGTATTTGAAACTCTTTTTAAATATTTCATTATCTACATCTAAAATATGCAGTTTAAAATAGCTGTATTTATTACGAATATGTTTGTTTTTACTAGTTTTTACAAACATATAATATTATGTATGAAACTAGGCAGATTTTTTCTCAGTGAGTCCAAATGACCCCTGCTGTATTTCTAGGTATATGAAGACTGTCTTAATTTTAGTGTTAACAAATATTATGAAGTAGCATTTTGTGATACTTCAAGCTGTTTTCAAATAAGATATCAAATTATAGGAGGGGAAAAAAACGGTATCATATCAAAAATAAGGGGAGGGGAGGATGAATGAAATAATAAGATGATTTCAGAAAGTTGAAATACATAAAATTACAAAATTATAGTTACTTTTCTATAGTCGACTGGAACAGCTGCAATAATGTCAACTAAACGTGGTTGTGATTTCAATCCATATTTAGATGAAATTGTACATTTTATCCTAAAAAGATATTTTTTAACCAGTTTCATTTCATAGACAAAGTAAAATATAAGCATAAAATATTTACTTAATTCAGATAAATGTAAAAAAAATGTAATGATACATTAATGAATAAACTATAAGAAGGTACTTCCTTGTGATTAAAACCGCTACTTTTACTAATAACATTAAACAATAATAATAAATAACATTAAACTATAATACTAATATTAATATAATTAATAATACTAAACATTTTACTTAAATGTTTCACAAAAGAAAAGCTATTGAAAAATATCACCATAAAAATACTCATCATAGTAATAAATTTAACTATCAATCAAATTTTAACAAGACTAGTTTCACTAGTAATAGTAAAAAGAAAGCATCAAAAAAGCTACTTCCATGTATACTTACTTATTAAATGATAAATGTTTTTAATAACTCAAAAGAATATATTCATGTGTATTCATAAACATTTTTCTCGCAAGAACCTAAAAAAAGGGGGCCTCGGTAGCGTAGTTGGTTGGCGCGTCATTGTAGTAATTCCGAGATAGTGGGTTTGATTCCCGCCCGTTGCCCTGGTTGTAACTTCCTTCTCTGTGCTGTTAATTCTGTCCTACACTATGAGCCTGTATTGTGCTATCTGTCATATTGGACGTGAGTTCATAAACGGGTCCTGTGTGACCAAGTACACGAACTCGAAATGTATGTTGTCAATATAAAAAAAAGAACCTAAAAAAGCTAAGCTTATTTACAGCATGAAATAATGTGATTTATCGATATTCTAGGAGAGACTAAATAGAAGGGTCAGAAATAGTGAAATAATGTGATTTATCGATATTCTAGGAGAGACTAAATAGAAGGGTCAGAAATAGTGAGACAGTAGTTTTTATTGTGTAAAATTTCTTTAGCAATGACTGAAGAACTAATTTAAAAGAAAGGTGATAATGAAGGACAGGTGGTAGCTCCCAAATGAAAAGAGAGACGGTTTTATCCCCAACTGACCTTCCCAAAAGTAAACAGGTGTAATGAGCTTAAACTCTTTCAGAATAGCAGAGGCTTTGGCAATAGCTCAATGCAGCAGAGCATATTTCTCACCCCCTAGAGAGCGAACAAGTATGTACTTGGGGTTTCTGTTCAAGATTAAGAAGAGGCATGTGATATAAAGAACAATTGGGGGATATTGCTTACGCTGACAACAGTTTCACTTTCACTTAAAACTTTCAATGCCACCCGGAAAAGGTAGAATAGCTGTCACTACTTGATGACTAAAAGAGAAGGGTTGGAAGTTACTCACAGGGTTAAGGAATACATGGAGAGCTTTCTAAAGTGACACAAAATTGCCAGAAAACAAAAGTGAAGCACTCAATCAGTATTTTTTTCAGGAAGAGGTCAGAAGTTTTGTTCGTCTTAACAGAAATTTTAATTTTGATCTATGTAACATCCGGGACATTTTTAATGTAATTAAATAGTAGACCAAACTTAATTAACAAAGTGTTCATTTTAGCCCTGATTTCGTATTAACCGTGGTCGTATTAACAGAGTTCAACTGTAATAAAAAAGGGAAAATTGAGAAACTAAAATGACATAGTAGATAACTGATGTGTTTTGTTTATTCACTAACCAACCCTAAGCAGGGTTCGCGTTTACGCGCTATAGCGGGTTTTTTACGCAAATTCGCGGAAAGGGGACGCAACTTCCGCAAAAATTCGAGTCCTGGGGACCCAGAAAACAAGAAACAAAAAAAAAAAAAAAAAATTGTGGAAAATGCTGAAGATCCATTTAGTGATTGCTTTTAAGCTTCAATAACCAGGAGAATCAGCAGAAAGGAATTAAAATGACCCTATCTCTTTATCAGCTACTCAAACACACCCCTATTGTTGACCAGTCAATGGAGTTTTATTAGTGATAAGACTGGAACTTACAGTGGCCTCCCGGGCTGAGCTCAGGGAGCAAAATATTGCAGGTTCATAAATAGTCCATTGTACTGTAAACTGAGAACAAGCTCTCCCTCAACTTTTATCTTTCCTGAAAACAGCAATCAAGACTAAAAGTAAGAGTGTGGTTTCAATGTAATCTTCAGGATTAATACAAGACAACTGTACAGTAAAAGCATATCTATTTTGCACTCATGTAACCAGAATTATTTTTAAAAATCATGCATCCCCAATAATAGGATAGGAGAAAGAAAAATGGCGAACATTTTCCCGATCGCGCTAATATTTGAACTTTATACAAAAGCACTTCAAGCTTGTCCTCTTTCTAATGGGTTTTTTTTAAATTTAGACTTGCAAAAGTCAGGTATTAATCGACCGCGCCATTTTGAAAATGGCGCGATTTTAAAGATAGTACGGAAGCCAAAACAGATATTTTGAAAGAGTCAAAATCAATTCAAATGTACTGATTTAAGATTGCAAGTAAGCAGTTTTCACACTCATGTGAGAAAATGGTTCGGTTTTTGCGATCGCGATTTTTGCGTTGGGTTCATCCGCTTGCGATTTTTTTTCTTCTATTTCTGTGTAATTCCCAATGATAATTGATGATAGTTCATGCTGGATATGGGGAGGGGGCTTTTTGGTATTTTCATCTAGAAAAAATTCCAGAAAATAAAGTTAAAGGGAGTGCTTTCTGCTTGATCAATCAGAGGCACTTGTTTAGTATTTTATGGTAAAATCCAACATTTTTTTTTTAAAGTAAATTTTGAGTGTGATTATCTCATTGTAACCACATAGCTAAGTCTTGCAAGTGTATTATTTGAAAATAATTTCACAAGGATAATCAGAAAAAATAAAACCAATTTAGTTTATTTCATAACTTTTTTAAATCACTATGTGGATAGTTTTCCCCCCCTTTTTACATTATTCATTTATATGGTAAGATTTTCAGTTTAAAATTTAAGGGACTCATTTTTTCCACCAAAGGACCCAAATCTGTTTCATTAATGAGTCCCTGGGACTCAGGTTACGGATAGTTGAGCGCGAACACTGAAGGGCTAAGGCAAAACAACAACATCGGCAACTTACAGCTTAATACCCAAGCTTTGTCTTCAGTTGATGAATTGAACCACACAATTGTTGTGAAATCTCGCAGGTGAGTTAAATTTACTTTAGCTATCAGTTTGTTAGCAATCTCGGCTTCAATGAGATTTTATCTACCTCCAGTTTGGTTATTGTCTATTCCAGACTGATAAGGATAAAACCTCAGCTTCTAGATGACATAACCCGGCTGTAGGTATATTGCTTGAAGCTCTCCCTTAGCTATGGCTTAGAGATGTTAACTTACTGCTGTATACCCAAACATTGCCTTCAATTGACAAGTTGAACCACACCATTGCTGTGGACTCTTAATGGTGAGCTAAATTTATTTTAATTGCCAGTTTGTTAGCACTCTCAGCTTCGTTGAAATCAAAACTGCCTCCAGTTCCTACCAGGAAATCACATGATCAAAGAAATTCAAAAAAATCTGAATTGGTAGCATTTGAAAGAGCATCGTAAAATATGTTTATAGTACAAAAATTATGTGCCCTCGAGGGCCTGTTATCGAATTATCAGGTCTTAAAGTCCCCTGAAATTTTAAGTAAAGTCGCCAAATTTAGCGAGTACCGTTCAGAAATGGAATTTAAAAGGCGAATTCAACATCTGCATCTGACAAGATGCATTTTTGCCATTTTTGGTCTTTACCAAAGTGGGTGAAAGGTGTTTTAAGTAAATACTTTTCTGGGGGGTAACTGCAGGGGAAGGGGGGAGTCGTGGCACAGACTGCTCCATTAAAGTTTTTAAGGGAATGTTTTTAGGGATAGTTTTCTCTCAGAGTGGTGGCTTTTTTTTTGTGAGGCCTTCAAATTATTAAGGGGGGGGGGGCACTATCGCTCTTGGAGGAAATAGGCACCCCTACTTTACTTGTGTGTGTCAAAGTTAAGAACCACTATCAAGATCATCAAGTGGAAAGTTTTTCCAGAGAAACGACAACTTTAAAACAAGATTAAACTTAAGTTTTATCTTATTTTTGGTGATGAAAGCAGGCCCACCACTTAAGGTGGTCGGGAAGTGGGTTTCAAGTAGATTTTACATTAGTACTTAAAGTGTTAATATTTTTTTTTTTTTTTGATGCACTATTGTTTAAGTATTTCTTATTATAGTTCTTATTAATTATTAATTATGAGAATTTCTTTTAGTTTCTGTGAAAAGTTAATTTGTACACTTAAAGTATAATATAAATTTTTAAAAACTTCTAATTGAGAAATTTTATTTAGCAGATTGATGTTAAATACAAATAAGATATATAGTAAAATGAAAATAAAAGAGGCCTGTCAAAAGGGAAAAAAATATACTAATGACTCTGACAAATGAGATACTGAACAAAATAATGATTAAAAGATAGAAAATTGTGGCACCAGGAACATTTCATCAATTTAAGTCTGGTAAAGGATAGCAACGGTCAAGCTCCTCCGAAAAGCAAAATTGCAAAAATGTTTCAAATGGAGGTGGCTGAGTTTGTAATAACCCAGACTTGTACCAGGCAAATCGTATTATGTCCGAGCATTGTGGTACACTAATCTATAAATGAATAAGTGATTGTAGTTTCATCGAAACAAAACACGTTCAAGTTATCCCAGTATTTTTAAAAATAAATAACATACAATATGTCGTGCATTTACGTTATAGCCACTTTTACCTATAGTAATAGTAACAGGTTTTGTTCAGACGACCCGACGACAGGGGTTGTTATAACGAACCTATATTAATAGTTTTTAAGAATAAAAATACATATTTCTCTCTATCCATGATGTAATTTCTAATATCGAGAGTTTTGAAGCGCATATTACTGACATTTACTATATCTATCCGTTGTTTTCACTTAAGAATTTTTTTTTTTTCATTTTAAATTAAAATCAAATATTTTTCCTCACAGTGGTCAGACAATAAAACTTTATGTATCGATTATCACTTTTTTTTTAAATATAAGAACTGATACCATAACCCATGACCATTTTATTTCAGCATCAATGACTATCCATTTTATTATCTATATACTGTATAAGCTCAAATTAACATTTTTTTTTTTACTTATTTATAGTAATTCTCCCAGATTATGAAGAAATACTTTTATAACATATTTCATTAATAATTCACTTAACACACCCAAAATACAGTAATATTCTGAAATGTATTATTATCAGGAATAAAATTCTAAAGTTTATCTTTATTTCATTGTAAAGTTGTCGTTTCTTTGAATACAGCTTTCTACTTTCCACTTCATAGGCTTGA